>NC_058406.1:119164525-119464525 GCF_002201575.2 Neomonachus schauinslandi | reverse complement strand
ATTCAGATCTTTGACTGTATACACTCCAAGGCCAAGAAGAAGTTTCCCATCAGAGAGAAAGTCTTAAACTGTCATGGAGAGAAAGGATATTTGTGAGTAGATGTCCCGATGGTATTAGAAAGTTATATCTGGACAGTGAAAGCGTTTCAGAAGTGGTTTATCTGTTGAAGAAAATAGAGCATGCAAAAATTGTGGAATATCTGGTCTGCAGAACACTTGCATTTCATTCTTTTGTTTTAGGATAAAATGGGGTGCCTCCTGAGGGACTCCAAATATAACTATCAATCATGAGGAAGCTACCTTCTACTAACAGAAGCAGAAGGAAAATAAAAGCTGGTTCAAAGAGTTACAGTGTCTTTTATTACTTAAATCACCTGGATCACATTTTAAGAATTACATTTTATGTAAAGAAATTGCTTAAGTAATTAGTCTTTCCAGCAGGTTTGGCCTGAGCCCAGAAAAAAACGACTCTCTTAATCCAGTCATAAGTTAACACACACAGAATTTTGTTACCCATATTTCTGCATTTCTGATGGTTTAAGCCACATCTTAACAATTTCATATACTCCTTAATTTCTCCGTGTTTCAGTTTGCTCATCTGGAAATGGGAATTTTTAATTATCTACCTATGGAATTGTTAAAAGAATGAAATAAGGCAACCGAGGTGCAATAGGATTTTGTTCCAATTTGTGACAGTTCTTACTTTTTTCAAAATATCTTTTAGTAAAAAAATAAAATAAAAAATAAATAATCTCTTTTAGTGTGTTCTCAAATAAACCACCTTCCAACAGCCTCCTTCGAGAATGACTATTGAGGATTTCAGTGTGGGGAGAACAGAAAAAACTGAAGCCCATCCCAAGCCAGGAAGAACCAGATGTGATCAAGAAGGTATTTTGATCTTTTTGCCATTGATTAGTTGACATCCCTGTGGAAGGAGCTAATTAGAACCAATAACATAGACAGGTGACCAAGCTGGGCATTAGAGTAAGTCCTCCATCACTCATGGGAGACGATTACAACAGGCATTAGGCAGAAATGGCTTTCCCTCATAGTGAGGGATTCCAGAGAGGAGTCAGTCACCTAGAAATGAAATTTAGGAACCATTATCAATTCTGGATCATGTAGTCACAAATCAGTTATCAACTACAATGTACAGGGAAGTCTGAAAGCTATTATATAAAAGGAATTAATATTGGAACTTCTGAAAATAAAAATTCCTCCATTATGTTTAAACAATTTTACAGATGCACTCAAAGCAATAAATAAAACATTTAGGTTAGGAAATATACTTTCTATTCATGCATTAATTAGTTACATCAAGGGCTTATAAATCAGTCCCTCCTTGTATAAGAAAATTGGCTTTCTTCCAAGGAAAGCCCCTGCCCAGTAGCATGCTGGTAAATGTTTAATATCTGCCTCTGAGGAGTGGTGTGAGGTCCTGAATTGTGGTGCTTCTGTATTTTCTTGATGTAAATACTTCCACCATAATAGATTTTTAGCTACCAACATGATCTCACTAGATGCAGAGTTAGAAAGAGAAGCTCAATAGCACACTGCTCTATAGAATGTCTACCATACAGACAAAATGGACAGCACAGATAATGGTACGATGCAGTAAAATAATCAGGAAGGGTAGAGTTTTTTATTTAATTTAATTAAAATGCACTCGATTAATTTTTAATAAAGCCTGGGTTTAACAACCTGCTTGCAGAATTTCTAGAAATGCAACAGTGAACTCTCCCCAGCTGGTACAAGCCAACTCCAGTACCTCACTGCCTCCATCCACTGTTCTTCATCCACATAAAAGGCACATGCATAGAAGAGAAGCTAGAAATCAAAGCGCAAGAAATTCAACTTAAACATAGGGGCGCCTGGGTGGCTCAGTCGGTCAAGCGTCTGCCTTCAGCTCGGGTCATGATCTCAGGGTCCTGGGATCAAGTCCCACTTCGGGCTCCCTGCTCGGCGGGGAGCCTGCTTCTCCCTCTCTGCCTGCCGATTCCCCTGCTTGTACTCTCTGTCTGTCAAAAATAAATAAATAAATAAAATCTTCAAGAAACAAAAAACATAAGGATGACTTTGCTAACAGTAAAAATTTCCATTCTCAGAGATATTTAAGAATCAACAGGAGAGCCTTCAGCGTTGAAGAGTCATGCATAGTCCTGCCATGGTGCTAAAGACAGTTCTAGATAATTTCTTGAGCACCCCACAAATCTAAGATACATTACCTTTCATAAACTATCACTTGCAAGAGCTCCCACATCAAGAATTTATATTTTAAATACAAATTGATAAAGAGTTGCCATTAATGAGAATTTTCTATTTCCTGTTATCTTAATTATGATCAGTTACAGCTAGTTACCAGTACAGGAAACATAACCTGAATATAGAGCATTCTTCTTTGTACCTTAATTAACCGATTTAACCAATCAACTTCTATCGCCTAGGGCTTCCCACATGCAAGCACTTCTTATACTACATATTAATCAATAGCAAAGTACAGCCATGTCTCTAATTACTGGAATTGAGAGAAACCATCAGAAATAGATTTATGACTTATCATCACATCCATCGACCTCATATCTCTTACGAGAATCTGCTAGCTAAAATCCTATTCCAATACCCCTTGTTAATAAAGAAACTGGGTATCCGTAGGAAAGCATTCATAATGCAAGTACCCGTGAAGGGGGTGGAGAGAAGAAACTCAACACTTAATTCTACTTTATAATTCTGAAATACAATTAATCAGGAAAACCATTCTAAAGAATGGTCCTGGGTGCCTGGGTGGCTCAGTTGGTTAAGCGACTGCCTTCGGCTCAGGTCATGATCCTGGAGTCCCAGGATCGAGTCCCGCATCGGGCTCCCTGCTCGGCAGGGAGTCTGCTTCTCTCTCTGAACCTCCCTCCTCTCATGCTTTCTATCTCATTCTCTCTCTCAAATAAATAAATAATAAAAAAAAAAGAATGGTCCTCTATGCAGAGAAGGAAAAACAAAACAAAACAAAAAAACCTAGAAAAAAAAAAAAGAACAAGATCATTAACACTGCCATGATCTTGCCCTGCTTCCCTTAACAAGGGACCATCTGATTCTGATCATCAGAGCCCTTGTCAGTACCTCCGACCCCTGTTGCCCACTGGCCTTCACCCTTAAATCTCTTTCTCAATAGATGCTTTTCCTCCAAATCAAGGGACTGGGGATTCTCTAACCAGCAGCAAAAACAACAGGCATCTACTCATTCAAAAGTTTCATCTTTCCTGTGGCATGGAGTAAGATGCAATGCTTTCACAAGAATTGTTTATGCCCATCTTAAAATATCTGTTTCTCTAGTTCTCTACCTAGACCGTAAGATAAAAATGTTCTATCAAAGGGATTTAGGGCCTGTGTCCTATTTTATTTTAGTATGCGTGCAAAATGTACCAAATTAAAAATGTAAATTAGTTTGTGCGATGTGCCATTTGCTTGTACTACCATTTAACTGGCATTTTGAATACTAATCATTGGTAAAGTGTTATCTTTTAGTCTAATGTTATATTCTGTTGCAAATGCATGAAGATCCGTACACATTAATACCAATTAGTGTTAATGGGGATTAAAAGCATGAGTTTTTGATGCACCTAAGAAAGAAGGTCTACTCGAATGTTATCAACTATTTGCCAAATAGTCTCCCTAAAATTGACATTCAGAACACCTCCAAAATGTTTGAAAATCTCGCCTTTTAACGTTAAAATTACCTTCAAGTGTAACATAAGAAGTATTACAAGAAAATCAAAATAAGCAATTAAAAAATAATCATTTGTGTTGTCTTTTTCATCTTCTCATTGCTGTCTAAACTACCAAAAGTCCTAACTTACCCATTAGCCAGCTTTCCTTTCATAACAATTAATATATTTATTCTCCTATTCCATATCACCTCCACAATGACATTAGGCAGCTAACTCTAAAAATGCCAAACTAAAAGGCACCCAATTCTGCAGCCCCATGTCAGGGCTCCCCTTGTAGCAAGCAAAACACAGCTCAACACAGTGCACAAAGCACACAACCTTAGATTAAGGCTCTGCTCTCTCAAATACACTCTGCTTCCTATCTTCATGGACTCTTCAGTTGTGCTGGTCATGTTTGCTCCTTTTTTTTTCTTCCTAGCACTATTATTGTTTCATTTGGACACTGGGACCTTGGGAGAAAGGAAGGGACATTCTTCTACTTGTTTGTCATCTTGTTTTTAAAGCCCTCAAATTTTGTGTTTTCTGTTCTGGTTTTTGCTTTTATCTTTAATAAGTCATTGTTACTAAGTAACAATTGAATCCTGCTATTTTAAGCAAAACATACTTCACCTGATAAAAAATAAATGCTTAAGAAAACAGTCAAAATACACATATATAGATCTGTTCTTTTTTCTGCTCATTCATGCAAACTATTACAAAGAAACTAGGCAAAGTTTATATTAATGTGCATTTTGTCTCTAATACCCAAATCTCAAGTAATATTAAGTCAAAATTTCTTATATTGAAAGTATTTGAGGGCGCCTGGGTGGCTCAGTTGGTTAAGCGACTGCCTTCAGCTCAGGTCATGATCCTGGAGTCCCGGGATCGAGTCCCGCATCGGGCTCCCTGCTCGGCAGGGAGTCTGCTTCTCCCTCTGACCCTCCCCCCTCTCATGTGTTCTCTCTCATTCTCTCTCTCTCAAATAAATAAATAAAATCTTTAAAAAAAAAAGAAAGTATTTGAAATTCTTCCTTACGTAATCAGGATAATTGTTCAGCTTTTTCCTAGATACCCAAAATACACATTGTAAAATTTGTGAGAGAATGGTGAAAAAGATGAACAAAGTAGTTTTTTGTTTGTTTTAAGTAGAAAGCACTAATGAAGTTCTGGGGGAAAAAGTAATTTATTTTTCAAAATCTTACGATAAGGATTATCCTCTTAGGGGAAAACAAAACAAAACAAACAAGCAAATAAACTAGGCAAACAAAAACTGACATGGAAGTGACCAGAATGAAAATGATTTGATTAAAATTGGGGAAAATTCCAAAAAAAAAAAATCAATAGTAATTGATATTTTATGAAGAATAAAGTAAGACAAGTATATACAAATACTTCCACTTTGGTGCACTTTGCTCACTTCCATTTTCTCAGTTTTACAATTTTGAGTCCCCTTTCTGGTTCTTTTCTCATTTATCCTTACGCTCCCTCTCTTGAGTGATCTCATCCAGAGCTTTAAATACCAATATTGCTCATGATCCTCAATTCTGAATATTCGGTTCAGTACCCTCTGAGTTCCAAGCTCACAAACGTTACAGCTACTTGGCCTTAGGTATCAGAATCCCAAAGTGTCTCAAACAACTTTTATGCCTCCAGACAACACTCCTGCTCCACAACACCCAGTTCTCACACTTTCAATAAAAAACACCAATTATATTCTGTTATACAAGATGTGTAGATCAGCAAGTCCTGGGCTTCCTACCTCCTAAATCACGTCTCAAGTCCATCCTCTCCCCTTCTGTTCTGTTATGACATGCGCCTGACTCGCATTATCTCTTGCTCAGAATAACAGAAGAGCATCCTGTCTCCCATCTCCTCTGGTTTCCCTCTAACCTGTTCTCTACTCAGCAGTGAGAGTATTTTGAAACGTAAGTCAGATGATGGCATGACTCTGTTTAAAATGCTCCAATGGAGACACCTGGGTGGCTCATTTGGTTATGCATCTGCCTTCAGCTCGGGTCATGATCCCAGGGTCCTGGGATCGAGTCCCACGTCGGGCTCCTTGCTCAGTGGGGAGCCTGCTTCTCCCTCTCCCACTACCCCTGCTTGTGCTCTCTCTCTCTCTCTAACAAATAAATAAATAAAAAATCTTTGAAAAAAATAAAATAAAATGCTCCAATGGACGCACATTGCTCCTTAAACAAAGTCAGGTGTCAAAGCATGTGGCCAATGCCGTGTCATAGCATGCACTCTCTCCTACCACACCCTAGCCACACTGGACTCCTGTACACCTAGGAACATACCATGCAATTTTAAAACTGGAGACTCTGTCCATTGGGTTTCCTCTGCTGAGAATGGTTCCCCTCTCTTTGTATGACTAACTCCTGGTCATTCTTTCAGACTCAGCTTCCAAATTCTGATAAGTCATCCTGACCACCCCATCTAAGAAGTACACTTTTCATCTCCTTAATGACATTTAACAACATCTGTGATTAGTTAATCTTTGTTTACATATGCATTGACAGCCCTTCAGCCCTCAGATATAATTCACACCGGTGTGTCCCATGCTTAGGGACTCGATGAATATTTGTTGAATGTTGTTGATTATTTCAAGTCTAGGAAGCACAGAACAAAGTAAAGAGAGTACAGACTCGAATCTGAACCCTGGTTCCAGCTGTATGGTTCTGGGCATGTTACTCAAACTCTCTTTGCCTTAATTTCTCAATCTCTAAAATGAGTGGTGGTGAGAACTATATGATTTCATAGATATAAAGTACCTAGAACAATGTATGGCACATTTAAAAAATTCCATGAAGTTTATTCATTCATTCATGCATTAATTTATTCTCCAAATATTTACTGAGTGCTTACCCTTTGTAGGGCAGAATGGAAAATCCTGTGAGTAAATCAGTCTTTGCCCTTTGTGCACTTAAAATCCAGTAAAAGAATTAGCACATACACAAAGAGATAAACACAAAGAAATATGTGAATTAGTGTCCTAAGAAAATAAAAAAATAAAAGATCAGTATTAGTTGGCTAGGGCTGTCATAATACAATAGCACTAACTGAGTGGCTTAAACCGCAGAAAATATATAGTCTCACGGTTCTGGAGGCTAGATTAATATCGAGGTTTTGGAAGGGTTATTGCCTTCTGAGGGCCAGGAGAGAGAATCTGTTCCACACTTCTATCCTAGCTTCTGGTGGTTGCTGGCAAACTTTGGCTTGTAGAACCACCACTTTAACCTCTGCCCTCCTCGTTATATGACATTCTTCCCGTGTGCATATCTGTGTCCAAGTTCCCTCCTTATATAAGGACCCAGTCATACGGATTAGGGGCCCACCCTACTCCAATGTGACCTCATCTAACTAATTACATCTGCAATGACCCTTTTTCCAAATAAGATCAGATTCTAAATTACCAGAGGAGAAGACTTCAAAATAAAAATGAGGACGGGGGGAGGACACAATTCAACCTATAATAAGACCATAAGAATAGAATATTTCCCAAGCAAATCCAATACTCTGAATGTATACTTAAATAATAAGATAACAAGAGAGATATAAATGGATCTTGATTTGTAAAAAAAAAAAAGAAATTGTTAATGCAGAATCTTAAGGATTTCAGCAGCAACCACGTTATAACTCCAGTCCATTATTAGGCATTATTTTATTTCCCTAAACTTTCCTCAGTTTCATAAGATGAACTAGAGTTTTTCAATATAGAAAAGGAATGGAAACTAAATGATTAAGAATTATATTTCACAGGAGAAAAGAAAGAGCTGATAAAATGAAAAACATGTTAAAGCAAAAGTATCAATATATCTACATAGTAAAATAAATGTCTCTCTGCATCCACTGCCAAATACGTAGACCAGATGAGTGCTACATTTCACAAAACTAAGTTTAAAACATGTTACCACAAGGACACCATCATCATTCAGACACCTCTCAACACATTTTACCTCAGCATTACTGGGTCGCAGGTGGTGACAAGATAGCTTGAATGTGGTATGGAGAGAAAGTTAACTTGGTTTTCACTGTGAGGAAAACAATAACAACAACACTAGTTTTCTTTAATTTGAGAGGATGTTCTTTAAAATAAAAGCATATGGCCTATGAATGTGATCAAAGCTGTGTGTTTTCTATAAATCTTCCAAAGTTTTCTGTTACTACAGATCTGTAAAGTGAAAGTTCTGAATTTTGTTGCACTGATTATTAGGCCTAAAAGGCATATGGCTGTCACCTTTCCATAAAGTGATGCAAGGAGCAGTAAGTGTCCTCTGGTAATACAATAGCCAGGGACAAAAATTCTGTTGAATGTGTCTTCAAGTCACCTCTTGTGATATCAAGAAAATGTCTTAAGCTCTGTGGGAACAATCTCTGCCAACCTAGTAAGTTCAACACTTCGGTGGGGCCACTATAAGAAGATGGTTCTGTGGCATGCGGAGTCAATTTTAGACTTTAAAAAATGTAATCAAGACTTCTTCAAATGTGGTGACTAAAAATAATTTACTAAAAGCCTATGATCAGGTGTTCCTTTTTATTTCTAGATTACACATACACAATCATAGAATACACATTATTTGAAAACGAGCAAAAGGAAAAGTATCCTCACAAAAAATATATTTAAAAGTTGTTAGATGACTTGATGAATCTGTTACACAGTGGTGAATGGCTTTTTCAGAAAGGACTGACTCGGCACACTTTTCTATGGATGTGCATTCGGGCTTTTCAATTTCTCTCTAAATTCATTTAGCAGAATTAAGAACAGGAATGTAAAACCTGGGGCAAATGCACAAATCTGCTTAGGGGTAGAAGCATGGAGAACAAGTAATGATGGGAGATGACCAAGAAAAAGAAGAAAGTAGAAAGACCGAGATTTTGCAAAGCAAAGCTCACCCAAATACACTAGCCTGTAAATGAGTTCTCTCCAATTCTTATTCCCAACCTGGTGTTTCACTCTGGAGCGGGGCTTAGAGGAAATGTGAATGAGATAATAAAAACTTTCCCTTGCTCCTTTAACTTTTAGAAGGAGCTAATGTGCAATCTTTTAATGACCTGCACAGTTACTCCTAGTCATTAGCATGTAGATTCTTTTCAGCAAATGTGTTCTCCACATGCCATTCTTCTCTCAACACCCACTCTTATTTACTGCTTCATAACCTCCAACTTCCAACAGTTGGTGGGAGCAGGAAAAAAAAAACATGAAAGGGAAAAAAATGACAGCTGGTTTCAGTGGAAAGAAGACTAGATCTTTTTACCCGGTGGCATGTTGGAGTAGGCTTATACTGGCTCAGAGAGTCGGTTACATTTTTATGATTTTGTGAGCCAGTTGTTAAATAGAGCCATTACTAACAATTAAATAATATAAACTTAAATTCAAGTAAATAATATTAAAACAGAGGTACTAAATATGTAAAACGTATCCCTTCCTATTTTACTGTGTTTTACTTTTGCCATGCTTTTGAGGTTATTTATGCCTATTTTATCTGTGTGCTAGAAATACTATGTAATGGTGTACTTCAAACTGGTCAAGGTGGAATATTTACACCAAAGAAATTGGCAAATGCTAAAAATCAGGGTGTAACTCTGTTCTGTTGATGATCTAGGCTTCAGAAAGCCATGGAGAATGTTTTCTAATAACACATATTAAACCTAAAATGTGTCATGTCATTATCCTGTCAATAGCACACAAAAAAAATTGAGGAAATTTTCCAGCATGTGAAAATGATTACCCAACTCAGCAAAGAATCTGCTGAAGGAGGAGGTCATTGAGAGGACATGACTGCCAGTTGACCCTCGAGCTGGACCAGGACTATCCAAGCCTCCTTACTTCTTCCCCTGTCCTGGAATATACATCTTGCCCACTGTGGGAGTCATTTCAAGGACACAGCCTTGAGAAAGCAGTGTGCTGTTCAGACCATCGAGATGATATACATGAGTGAACACAGTGAAGGACTGTTTAAACTTTTAAGATTCTAGTAGGCAGGCGCAACGATCTACTCAACTTGCAGCAACTTCTCATGTAAGTTACCTTGCTTATGAAATCTGCCATCTACCAGTCTGGAGTGGCCTGCTTCTTTCTTCAGTCTCTCCTCCTTTCCGTGTATGGGGGCCAGTTCTGATTTTCACCCCAGAGGTTTTTGAGGTTGTGAACCAACATCACATCACTGATGGAGTGAAATTCCAATACTGACTTCCTTGTTTCAGTTTCCTATTACTCTTCAAAGTAAATAAAAATATCATCCAGCATTCATGTCAGAACTACAGAATGAAGCATTTACCAAATTCAACAAAAAAATACTGTCAGCATTAAACTGGCTATATAAAATTTACAATAAAGAACATTTTATATATATATGTACACACATATATATACATACATATGTGTATATATATAATTAGTCAAGTGAGTGTTACATTCTTTAAACACATTATATATAATGTATTATACAATATCATAATGTAATAATGTATGTAATATAATACACACTTGTTTTGTTTGAGATCCAATTATTAAAGGTTTACCACCATCCCTGTCTCTACCATGAGAAAACTATTGATTAGGAAAAGTTGTTTAACTCTGAGTATCACCTTCCTTATCTGCCAACTAGTGATATGAGTGCCTTCCTCAGAGTATAATTTTAGGAGTAAAATAAAACAGTTTATACTAAAACCCTGTATGGATTGCAAATGTTAATTACTATCAAACATTCAGCAAATACATTTCAGCTCCTAATATGAGCTCTCTTAAGAATTCTCAAGTTTTGCAAAGATGAACAATGTTTAATCCTTCTCCTCAGGTTGCTTACTGTCTAGAGATGAGAGATACAGGTAAATAAAATAATTTAAGAAGATGAAATGTGATCCAACAGAGGAAAAAGCGAAGTGCTATGCAATTCAAGGAAAAGAAGTGAGTGATTTTACCTGGAGCACCAGGGAGGACTTCATAGAAAAGGCAGAATTATGAGATAAGTTTTAAAGAGTAATTTGCATTTGTACCAGTTGAGATAGTGTATGTGGAAAGTGGAGGCATTCCAGGCTGATAGATGAAACACCAAACATATTATCACCACATATATTATAATACCAACTAAGGAAATCATAATTGTCTTGATAAACCCACTGCATCAAAAACCCTTACGTGTTATTTCCATGTACAACAGAAAGAATTATGCCATTATACATTATACAATCCAGTGTGCCTAACGACAATCTTGCATATTCAAGAGTTGACTATTCAGTTTTTCCAATTTATAAGCCATGTTCATTTCTAATAACCAAAGTGTAAATTATCCTATGACCTTCTTTCCTTAGTGAAAGAAAACATTCATGTCCAGGTGATTTTTAAAATTATTTTTCAAGAAACTCCTCTGTATAATATGTCCTCCTTAACAGGACAGAAGGGATTAGCCTATAGACATAAAGCAAACTTTCCACTGATTTCAACTCTATAAACACATAAATTATGCACATATTATGTAAACAATGAAGAACACGTCTAAAGTGAGGTTTTAATGGGAGAGCGGAACACTGAGGCACGAGAAAAGTGAAACCTTTTCATACATTCATGGGAACAAGGACTAACTATTAAAGAAAGAGCATTATTTCATCTCTCAGTTAATGAGTCTTGCAAGGGTTGACATTACTCAGTAAAGTTCACTGAAAAACTTTTCCCCTTGCTAGTCAAAATATGCTAGTTAACGTTTGTGACTTTGAAAAACAACACTTCGAAGAAAGATTGGCAGAGCATCTACAGAATTTAAGTGTAAAAAGAGAAGATGTCTATGAATCTCTCACACACAAAAGTATGACACGATGGGTCTGTAGCCTTGACCTCAAGTGACTATGGAACAGACCACAGGGCCAATCTAGTCCCCATGGGACATACGTTATAAAATCATTCTCTCCACACTGAAATGAAAGCCTTTTTCGCCTTCTCTCTGGATCTCTCGCCTCCCAGTAGAGGCACTCCTTCGGCAAGCCACCGTACCAACGGAGCCTTTCACTCGTTCTCTCCCCGATGACAACTGTCAGTCTGTCGCTATCTGAACATGCAACATTTCAACAAAATCTAAAGGGAAATTGGAAGCGCAGGGGCTGGAATACTCTGTTTAAAACCACACAGCCAGACCTCCTTCCTGGGGATCCAAGACTCCTCAACCACCACCTTTCAAACTGCTGAAGGTAAGAATCACCCTAGTCTTAACTAAGAGTTAAAGCTGCTTCCGTCTCAGAACCTGAGCACTCGCAAGCACCTTCTAATTAAACAACGTTACTGGAAATCATCCCAAGAAGAAAGAGCCCACAAGCCCCGGGGAAACTTCAGCAGGAAAGCAGAGGGTGCTAAAACCAGTGGTCCAACCGGGGTGGGGGGGGGGGGGGGAAACCGCTCACTCCCCCGCGCCTCGGCAGCGGCCCCTGGACCTCCAGGGCGACGCCCGCTGGGTGCGCGGTGACCCCCAGAGCATAGGGCCAAGAGGGAGACCGCGCCCTCCCGTCAGGCAAGGGCGACTGGCTGAGCGCCCGGGGCGGGAGGGTAGTGCGAGTCGGGGCGGCGGGGAGGCGGGGGCCGGAGGGAGCGCCCGGCTCACACGCCCGCCCCGCGCCAGGAGATGCGGGTCCGAGGGTCCGCGGAGAGGGGCCAGGGAGGCCAGTCCCAGGGCAGGCGCCGGTCCCGGGACGGGGGCGCGCGGGGCACTCACCAGCTGCAACGCGCAGAGACAGATGAGCGAGCAGCGCCCGGTGCAGCAGCCCATGGTGCCGGCGGCGTCCGAGCGGCGCGCGCGGGGAGAGATCTGCGTCCTCCGGCGCCGCCGCTCCCGACTCCGGAGCAGCCCCCGCCCGGCGCTCGCCCGGCCCGGCCCAGGCTCGCCCGCCCCGCGGCCGCCGCTCGCGGCTCTTGGGGTCTGGGCTAGCGCACCGCCTTTGTTAGTTTCCCGGGCGGGCAGAGGTCAGTCCGGCGCGCTCGACCCGAGCGTCTGGCGGGGTCTCTGCCTCCCACCGTGCAGGTCTGCTTCTTGGGGAGGGGGAGCCAGCCGGCCGGGCTGGCGGGGCGGGGGGCGGAAGGGAGGCTACAGATGGTGAGTGGGTGGAAGTCTGTTTAGGGGAGGGGAGTATGAGGAGGTGGGCGTCTGAAAAGTGGAGTGGGCTGTCTGGGTTGCGGTGTGTGTGTGTGTGTGTGTGTGTGCGCGCGCGCTCGTGTGTCTGGTGGGAGGCGATGAATGAAAGGGAGTGCCACTGAGGAGGCTCGGCCTGTCTTGTTAGGAGTCTTTGGAGAGAGAGACCGAGGGAGGGAGAATGAGAATGAGGATGAATATGAATGAGCGTGAATTAGGGCGGCTGGTGGCGGTGGAGACGTTTGGCGGCCGGTGTAACTGGGGAGACCCGGGCTGGGCTTTCTCTCTGGGGCTTGTGCAGGGGGTCGGGAGGGCGGTCGAAGGCGTGTGTAGAGGAGGGGACTGGGTTTTGCTGAGCTGCCCCAGAGGTGTAGACGGTGGGAGTTGAGAGGGTTTGGTGTCCGGGGAAGCGGGTCCCAGAGGCGAGAAGCCAGGGGCGGGCGAGCGCCGCGCAGCGCCGGGCGGAGCTCCGAGACCGCGGGGCTGCGAGCTCAGGCGGCCGGAGAGGAGCGGGCGGGCGCGGCGCTGGCGGGTCTACTCCGCCCGACGCTGGGAGCGCAGCTCCCGGGTCCCGGGGCCGGGGTCGCTCCTGCCCGCCGCAGTCGGTAGCTCAGAGGGCGCCCCTGCTGGAGCCTGGGAGCCAAAGTTGGACCGAGTTAGTGTGGCGAGAGGCGAGGAGGCGGCGGCGAAGAGCAGCGCCGGCTGGAGCGCTGGGGTGAACCGGGACGCCACGAGGAGCTCCGGTTTAGGTTTCCCAACTATTAAAGGCTCTTCGAAATTGTCGCCAGGCAGGAGAGAAGACCAGGCGAGAAAGAAGAGGATGCGTGGCTTTTTCGAGGAATGGACAATATTTCCGGGATGAGGATGTGATTTCTTCTCTGAGAAAATGAAATTGTTTGAGAAGGGCTTGGAAATAAGACCTCGTCCCGGAGAGTTAAAATCCCGGACTCTCCATGAATCCCAAGGAGACTCTCCGGCTCTGGCTCCCTTAATAGAATAGAGCGGAGGAGGTCTGTGGAGGATCAAATTTCATCGGGGCCCAATGTCAAATTTCATGGGCACATTTGTTGTACCTGGTGGAACTGCGCAAGTCGCTCGAGCACGCTGGAAGAGCAGAGAGCAAGCCTCCGGGCCATTTGTCACAGAAGAGGCTTTCTTCAGAAGTTGGCACAGAAACCCCGTTTCTAGCCTACTGCTGCCCTCCTGGGTCCTTCGCGGTAGGTTAGCAGGAAAAGGAGAGATCTTTGCATTTTTAAAACATTCACTCTACACATGGAAACTATGCTCAGGTCATTCCTTCAGGCATTAAAGGGAGTTATGGGGATTTTTTGTTTTGTTTTGTTTTGCAATTAACTGCCTTTTTCTGAACTGTTCCTCCAAGACCCATGTTTGTAACTGAAAACAGTTATAGCTCCCAGAAAACAATCCTTACATGGTAACTTTGAAATTTTAGTAGGGACACACAAATAACCTCAGGATGTGGGTCCATAAAGGGGCCAAAAACATGCATTGTTTAGGTTCCACTTCTGTCCATTATCATAGAGAAGGGAAAAAATGGAGTCAGAGGCCTTTGTTGTTGTTATTGTTGACCCAATCTTTAAGACATCAAGCAATCAAGGATCAACATTTCTTTTATACACAATAAACGTAACCATCACGATTTATGACCAATGAAAACAATAGGGAAAAATGGACCCTGACTAATAAATAACTTAGCATATCTTAGAGGACAGTGCAGAAAGTTCCAGGCATCAACCCCTCTGAAAGCTGTAGGAAGGCAGCTGAAGAAGCAGAGGACATGAACAAGTCTATCTACAACTTCCAGAAATTATCATAGTCTCTTCATCTCCAGCAATTGTGATGGATGATGATAATAAACATAATGACCTTTTTTCTCTCCACATTACATATGTTTACCTCAATATACATTTTATTTCATCATCATTTTATTTACTTATTTAGGAAGTATGAAATTTGCAGCTAGCATGCACTGGGTCCTTGCCAGGCAACAGGGACCAGCCTAAGTGCTTTATGTATATTCACTTGCTTAATCCTCACAAGAGCTAGGAGATCGTTGCACCACCTTGAGCACCCCCAGTAAAAAGATGTGTACCTCTGAAGCAAGTAATACATTATATGTTAAAAAAAAAAAAAGAATTAGAAGAAGATAGCAGGAGGGGAAGAATGAAGGGGGGGAAATCGGAGGGGGAGACGAACCATGAGAGATGATGGACTCTGAGAAACAAACTGGGGGTTCTAGAGGGGAGGGGGTGGGGGGATGGGTTAGCCTGGTGATGGGTATTAAAGAGGGCACGTACTGCATGGAGCACTGGGTGTTACACGCAAACAATGAATCATGGAACACTATATCAAAAACTAATGATGTAATGTATGGTGATTAACATAATAAAAAAAAGATGTGGAAATGGGAACAGGGAGTCTCATGGCTACTGAACAGATGAAAAGAAATGCAAAGCCAGGTAATCTGACTCAAGAGCATCTTGATTTATGCATTCACCGCTGCCTCTGAAACTTAGGACCCAAGTAACACCTGTACTGGAGCCAACCGCTCTCTAGGAAGTAGGTATAATAATTTGCATTGACCCCACCTCCAGAGTCAGTGCCATCCATGCAATGTCCTTTTGGGGACCAAGACAGTCTTCCAGTACCTTTCCCTTTCCCACTGCCCCCTCTACTGATAGACCCAGGCTGGAGTTTCTTCCTTGAATCATTTAAGACCATTGAAAATGCATTTGGCTTTCTTTCTTTTTTTTTTTTTTTTAAAGATTTTATTTATTCATTTGACAGAGAGAGACACAGCAAGAGAGGGAACACAAGCAGGGGGAGCAGGAGAGGGAGAAGCAGGCCTCCCGCGGAGCAGGGAGCCCGATGTGGGGCTCGATGCGGGGCTCGATGCGGGGCTCGATCCCAGGACCCTGGGATCATGACCTGAGCGGAAGGCAGACGCTTAACGACTGAGCCACCCAGGCACCCCTGCATTTGGCTTTCGAAGAGAGGAAGAAGGAAGAAGCAAAGATAAGACAAGACAGTGCTAGTAACAAGACTAGAAATTGTGTGAAGCTACCTTTATTTGTCTCTGCAGTCTCTTACTCTGATTTCTCTTTCTCATTAAACTGCACCATGAACTAAAAATCTTCCTCCCTTCGTTTCCTTCCTTCTTCAATCCCACCCTCAAATATGTCTTACTTGCTTCATTTCTACATTGCTTATTATGTCAAGGGCCATGCTGGTTGCCAGGTTTGCAAAAGTAAATGATATACTCCTTCCCTTCCCCTTACGGGCTTGGTGGTGGGAAGGGAGAGCAGATGAGTAAATGGAGTAGAGCCCACTCTGAGAAAAGTTAGCACTGAGTGCTATCACTGAGTTTTCTTTCTGTGAGGGTAAGGGAAGGTTTAAAAGAAGAATTACCTGTCTCTTGGGGAAAGGGTGAGGTCTAGAGAGGATTGTGGGTAAGCTGATTGAGGAGGAAATGACAATCTAAGTAGAACAGCTGATCCAGTGTGTGGTTGGTTATACCACTTCCTAGCTATAGAAACTCAGAGAAGTGCCTTTGTTTTCCTCAGTCTAGCTTGCCTATGTAAAGTGGGCAGGATGGTATGACTTGCCCCACAGAACTAAGCCTTATGTTGTTCTTTATCTTCCAACCACATGTGTCTTGCTCCTTCGCCTCACCCAGGTCTCAGCCTCATGCCACGTCCCTGAGAGGCCTCACTGACCACACTGTCTGAAATAACACTCTAGTCACTCCACTGCATTTTCATTCAAAACAATGATTGGTTTACTTTATAATTTCCTGTCTCCTCCACTCAAAAATAATGTTAATTTATAATAATGGACATTTTTAGCATCATACTTCCCACATCATGTATCCATATATATTTATACACACATAAACGTAGTATATAGTAAGCACTAAACATATGTGTATATATACGCATATAGGACATTCTAGTCTATGTCTTTTTCTTTCCTCTTTTTTATTTCTCAGTTTCTTGGTAAAATCTGCCCCCCCTTTCCTTTTAGGTTTTTTTTTTTTTAATTAAGTAATCTCCACACCCAAGGTGGGGCTCGAACTCATGACCTGAGATCAAGAGTTGCACGCTCTTCTGACCGAGCCAGCCAGGCAGGTGCCCCTAATAAAATTCCTTTTGAGAGACTCTACTCCTATCTCCCTTAAAGTCCAGAGAAAATCAAATTATCTATACCAAGAGTAAGAGGACTTGGGTGGGAGGGAGCACATCTAGAGACCAGACCTAGAAGTGTAAATTTCTAAATTTCATTGGACTTTAAAACACAGTCAACCCTTGAACAACTCAAGAGTTGGGGTGCTGACCCCCACACAGTCAAAAATCCAAGTATAACTTTTTTAAAGATTTATTTGAGAGAGAGAGAGCAAGTGAATGATTGGGGGGTGGGCAGAGGGAGAGAATCTTTAAGCAGATTCCATGGTTTGCAAAGGTAAATGAGGGCTCAGAGCCCTGAGGGCTGGATCCCAGGACTCAGATCATGATCTGAGCCCTAATCAAGAGTTGGATGTTTAAGCAACTGAGCCACCCAGGTGCCCCAACTTTTGACTCTTAGTAGCCCACTGTTGATCAGAAGCCTTAGTGATAACCAAATAGTTGGTTAACATATATTTTGTATGTGATATGTATTATATACTGTATTCTTACAATGAAGTAAGTTAGAGAAAAGAAAATGTCATTAAGAAAAGCATAAGGAGGAAAAAATACATCGACAGTACTGTACTGCAAAGAATCCATGTGTAAGTAGATCCCCACAGTTGAAACTCGTGTTGTTCAAGGGTCAACTGTACAAGGATTGGAGACATGAGCGTGAAGGAATTAAAGTGCCTCCTTAATTATTTCACTTTTTTTAAGGCTTCTAGTTCCGCATTTTTGTTCAACTGAGATAATGTACAGTCTGCTCAAGCATTTTTCTATCTTCACGGAGAAAAGCTGCTAAATGTGCCACAAAATATGTGCTTTTTTTTTTTAGCACCTGCTTGATGTTGGGCCCCTCCTTTGGCATCTTCTTGGAGCAAGGAAATTATAATCGTCTACACCTCTTCCTACAACTAGCTTAACTTCATCATTAGAAAAGACACTGTACTAACTGATAGACCCTGTACTAACAGTATGGCTCCTCAGTTTGAGCAAAGATCAGGTTTACACTGGAGCAAAATTTGGAGACACACGTGTGCAGGGTTTGAAGCATGGTTGTGAAGGCTTCGGTACATTTGTGCTGCCGAATGCCTGTTGAGTTAGGAGTGATTCGTGCATAGCATAGCATAGCAGTGAATGTCCCAGAATGTTGAGGGCAAGGGTAGAGGTGGCAGTTATCATTTCAATACTCCTTTTCTCCCTGAGGAGAGAGATACTTCTTGCCATTGTAAGCACTTTACATCACAGCACTTAAAAGTAATCTCCCAGGGGCTGTTTTACTGGGAGGTGAGGTGAGAAAGAAAGGGGAGATGGATATGTGGTATGGGAGTTTTGAAGGCCACCGGAAAGCCTGGAGGAGGCAAGAATTATGAAAGAGAAAGAGTAAGGAAATTCCTTTGGTATATTTTGCTTCAAGAAATGTTGGTGATAACCAGTCTTAAAATGTGAAAGGGACAACCAAACACCATCTTTTTGATTTCTGGGTTAAAAAATAAGCCTCAATTAATATTTATCTATCATAACTCTTCAGCGATCTAACAACACTGATCGTGTTGTTGCTTTTATCATAGTTAGTATCGCAGTGATATGCATTTAGAGTTTTTCTAATGTCATGCACGGAGCAGCCCCGATTGACACCGACAAGTTCAAGCTTTTCTCACCATTTAATTTACTGCCAAGTATTGGCAACTATTGTTGATTTCTATGTAACAAACATTACTGTGTGCCTATTATGTCAGAGTCCTCAAACTGGAGACACTTCCTTCCTACCATTAACATTTGCTCTCCTGCTCTCTGTTTTTCTCAAGGTTCCAGAAGATCATATTTCTCTGCACAGTGGCTTAGCTAGACCCCTAACAATTGGCAGTAACAAAGGAAGAGAAAAGGTAGCATAACTCAAAGTAAAAAGAAAACATTAATACAGTCTTAACAAATCCTGATGCCACCAACACATACATTTCTGTATGTACGCATATATGTGTGCATACATCTATCTATCTGCCTATATATATCTATTGGATTGCATTAAGTGTTCCGAAGAAAAGAGAAGACTTTTTTCTTTTTTTCTCCCACTTTTAGGAGGGCCAATAAAAGGCAGACTATGAAACGGATTATTCCCATGAGCCAACAAAGGAAGTCAACAACAACAAAAAGACGTTTTTCTCCATTGCAATACCATATATGGAGAGAATTTGTCTCTAAGATAATGAACCCTTACGGTTTCCTCACATCTGTCTGTTTTAAGGATCAGTCCCGTATTACTGTAGAATGCTTATGTACAATGGTAACATTAAGGAAAACATATGAGATCTCTCTGATTTACTTTGGCACCTTTTTTGTAAGTCTAAGATTATTCCAAAATAAATCATTAAAAATAAGAAACAATCACAAAATGTGTTACACACGTAGAGTAGGCATATGCAGTACTGAACAGGTTGTCCATCAGAAATGTAAAACCTAACATAAAGTACATTAGCTCCTGCTAATGTGGGGCAAATTCTTTTTTAGCACTATATGAATGATGGATTTTTTATTTGTCCATGGTAATTTAATATGCATCTAAAATCCCTCAAAATTATACTAATGCACATAAATATACATTTGTGTTATTTTAAAAATCTATGGTACGAGCTTACAATTCACACTGAACCATCTTTTGCTTTTTCCCATTTTTTTTTAAAGACTTTATTTATTTATTTGACAGGGAGACACCCAGGTGCCCCTTTCCCATGTATTTTTATTTAAGAAATCTAGACATTTTTAAACAATAAAGATAGTACATGGGGTGCCTGGGTGGCTCAGTCGTTAAGCGTCTGCCTTCGGCTCAGGTCATGGTCCCAGGGTCCTGGGATTGAGCCCCGCTTCCGGCTCCCTGCTCCGCGGGAAGCCTGCTTCTCCCTCTCCCACTCCTCCTGCTTGTGTTCCCTCTCTCGCTGTGTCTCTCTCTGTCAAATAAATAAATAAAATCTTTAAAAAAAATAAAAAAGATATAGTACCATCATATAATTTCCCTTTATTTTTTGAATAGCAAAATAAGAAAATATAATTGTTAGTGAGCAAAAATGACTAGTCATTAGTAAGATCACTGTGGTATTCCGAGGCAGTCTTAAAAACTAGGAATGGTGTTCAAGGCCAATTAGCATAGATCCCTTTGCATCCACTAGATCCCAAATGTGCCTTCCGTAAGGCCATGATCTCACCCAAAAGAGATGCAAATCACCACAGAAGATAAAGAAGGGGGAAGGAAAAAAAAAAAGAAAAAAAAATATATATAAATCACCACAGGAGAGCACATTTTATTATACAGTCTCCTTTTCCCTTAGGTTCGCCTAGTATGTTTTCCACAGTGTGTGTATACTGAGCATTGGCAAGGAACTGACAGATCTTGAGTACAGTTGTAAATATAGTACAGTTCAGTTTTTAATGTAAGTCATATATAAAAATAAACTGATTAAAATAAAAGGTAGAAGTCCAATTTGGGGTTATAAACAACCCTGAGGACTTGCAAACAGGTCCTCGGGTTTGTGGCCATCACTGGTGCTGGGGACAGAGTGGGAAATGCGCAAAAGTAATTTTCCCAAGCAGTACGTCCAGGTAGAAAAAGCCTTGTTAAGATGGCAGCCAACAGGGGTTGATCCTACACTCTCTGGCTGGCTCCCTCCCATCCCTCGCCCCTCCCACTTCAGTGCACGTGGCTCCAACTTTCTCCTGGCAGTTCCAATACTTCACATACGAGGCAGCCTGCTGTTCTGGAAACACTACCTCCCAAGAGCAGCTCTGGGGCCCTGAATGATAGGAGTTGGTATGTATATACCTTAGCTGCCTGGGCCCTCGGAGAAGATGACTCCGAGGTGCATATTCAGTACCATTTCCAGAGTTCCCCAGCTTCCCGGCCCATGGGAATAATCCGATTCATTGTCCGCCTTTTATTGGCCCTTTCCCCTTGGTTTCACATCCAAACTCCCCTGCTGTGGTTTCCAGGAATTATCTCCCAAACAACCTGCTTGCACTTGCATTTGAATTCTTGTCCAAGGGTCTGCTTCCATAAAAGCCCAAACTAAGACAGTGACACTCTCTTAGTCTTCCATCCTTGGCATCAGCATCTTGAACAAATAATCGGTAGGATTCAATCCCATTTTTTTATACATGAAAACAATTTGAAGGATTCTTCAAATCCTGATTTTATAAAAATAAAAAAAAAAGACTGGCAGATAATGATTTTACCCACAACATAGGATCAGAACTGCATATCATTCATGCTCATTAAACCAAGCATCACAATATACCATATATAGAGATTTTACACAGTGGGAGTGCTGACATGAATTTCTTATTTCCTCTCCACTTAAGGAACACTCTTAGCAAGAGGTGACTATAAAAACCCTCTGTTTCGGTTGCATCTGCATTTCTCTTCCAGCATTGATGGGTTATGCCAAGCCTACTTCTGATATTCTATATCATGATGATCTCCAATGAGTAATCTTGCCCTTGTGCCAAATATTCTCAGTCTCTGTGTGAAGTTCAAATTCCATTTTCCATACAAAGTTGTTATCATTTGTATTCAGAAAAAGTTGCTTCTGAGAAGAGTTTTCTCCTGCTTGCCTCTCATCAGTCCCTTGTATCTCCAATGAGGGCTTCTCTATTTGGCAGAGTTCAGTTCTGTCTGTGAGTTCTAATTTGGAAGAGGACGGGAGCCTTTATGTCTATACTCCTTTTGGCAGGAAGGATAACTTCCAGATGGTGTCTTACTTTGAAATGGAAGCAGAAACATACATCTGTGATACTTGCTATCATAGCAACTCAGAGGCTTTACTGCTTTACTATTTAATTCCAGTCATGTGATGACATACTGATTAATGAGCTGGGTTTTCTTCCTTACATCTCATGGATAACAGACACGTCCAAGGTTGAAAGATGGAGAGAGAGGCCCATCTCAGCTGCAGTTAAACTTGAACCTTTGGGGACACACGTCAATGCACATTAGAAATAAAAAGGCTGCCAGAAGAACCATGCTGTCATGGTCATTCTGCCATAAATGCATACAATCAATGATTGTGCTTGACTGACAGTTTCTGCAGCATGAACCGCCTCTTAAACTGGGCATGATCACATGTTAATGTTTTGCCCAGATTTATAATTCTAAGGTGCTATTATATCTTTTCATTCACTTGGTTCTCAAAGTAACCAGAGGTACCTAGAATAAGGGACTAACACAGCTAGTCAGTGATGGCTCTCTCTTTTCCTCCATTATAGTCCTCACCTACCATCAGCAAAGGCTCTATAAGACAAGACAAGACATCCTAGCTGCTATCATAAATCCTAGATCTCAGTGGCTTTACACAACACAACTTTATCTCTCCCTGACACAGGTGTTCCTTGTTGATGGGGAAGACTTTCCATGTGTCATCCAGTGACAGGTCTTTCCATCGTGAGGCGCCACCCTCCTCCCATTCAGTTGATTGAGGGGGAAAGCCTGAGAAAATGGGGATTTGCATGTGGGAGGTTTGTGAGGGCCAGACCTGGAAAAGAATGCACCATTTCTGGGCTCATTCTTTGGTCAACACTCAGCCACAGTCAAGTGCAAGGGAGGGTGGGGAAGGTAATCTAACTCTGGGGCCCAGAGGAAAAGAAGCAGGACTTGGAGAACACACAGTATTCTTTGCCAAATATAATATGCTGCTTCTAAATTCCCCATTTTGTCCTGTAATCTCCTCTACCTAGAATACTCCCTTCCCTTCCTGCACTTTCCTTCTCTAGACAATAGTCACCCATCACGGTAGCTGAGGTCAGATGTTGCCTCCTCTGAGAAGCCTTCCCTGATACACTCATTTCCATTCTCAATGTATATAAGGTGCTTACTGTCTTGTTCCCTTTCTACTCTTAATAATCCTCTGTTGACTTAGATTTGCTCTATTAACATTTTCTATCTTTGAATAGTGCATGTTAGTGACGATAAATATTTGCTGAGCTATTGAAGGAATGGAGCCCATCATTTCTCTTGCTATGACGTATTCTCTAGTGGCACCAAATCGCCATCCTCTAATAGGTAGTAGGACTGACTTCATGAAAGTCACCTGTAGAATTGTTACATCTAGTCCGTCGGTCCTAACTGCCCTCCCCACTACTCACCCACCCCCCAAGTGATCATTCCTCCCCCCTTTCCCCTTGGGGCAGAGTATACCTTCCAACCTCACTGCTTTGGGCTTCATCGTGTGACTTGCTTTGGCCAATGGAATGTGGGCAGAAGTGAGGATGGGTCAGTCCAAAACTGGGCTTTAAGGACCATCACGTTTTCATTCACCTTGCTTCTGCCTTCTGCCATGAAAAGAGCAGCCCCAGACAGCTGCTGTTTCTTAGCCTGTGTTCTAGAATGAGAGACATGTGGAGCGAAGCTGAACCGAAGCCCAGCCCAGCCCAGCTGAGCCGCCACTAACTCGCATGCACACTGTTGAGCAAGAAAAAAGTGTTTATATGCTGCCTAGCTTTTTAGCAGTGTTACTGAAGCAAAAGATAACTAATAAACTCTCCCAACCCAATTCTTTTATAATTAGTCAGGGTGGGGCCTAGAAATCTGCATTTTTTAAAAACCTCCAAGGTTATTTGGATGTTCAGCCAGCCACATGTAGAAACTATTGTACACACTAGTCTCCTCCTCCACAGGAGAAAAATCCACTATTTAAGCCCATGGGACAGGTCATCCTTACAGACTTTACTGTCAGCCATTTTCCCAATCCCATGCCAGGGAACACGACTTCAGATGGAATCCCAGAAGTTCTCGAGTGGCAGCTGAACATGAACCCTGAAGCAGTAGGGGTTTGGGGAGGCAGAAGGAACCAGAAGTGTGCACAGCTGTACCCTTCCAACCCCAGTGTGGGCAAGAGTGCTGTATACGCCTGTGTAGGATGTAGGTTGGTGTGTTTTTCCTTCAGCCTGAATTCACTGGTCCATCACAGTATTAAAATAGGCCAGATTACTAAATTTTATATGATCAGTTTATTCTCTCTAATCATTAGGTAATATAAATTAGAGGCAAAATAATTATGTTCTGCATATAGTCTTGCAATAAGAGATATGGTTAACTGTGACTAACATAATTACTATTCCGTGTCTACAAGGCTTTTTTCCCTAATAAGTCTGGCATGTAGGATGCTATTATTGGCCATTTTTTAAAAAGATGCTTAGATGATTTTTTTATGCTTCTTTTTTGCCCTCATAATTCACCACATTCTAGTTCTCTAGTTATATGTCCTCTGTCTGTAAATTGAGGATTTGCATTAGGCACAAAAGAACCTGACTCCATGATAGCTGTTCTTATGTGCTGTGATTTAATAAGCGACAGGAATTTGACTTCTGCTATTTCCTTGACAGAGTAGAGAAGGTGTAGGGGGAAGAAACATATTTAACTCTGTAAATACTATGTCTTATTTCCTTATATCATGGTAGAAAAGGAAAAGGAGGCAGTCATAAGAACACTGAGAAATTTGTCACATCCATGAATCCCATTAGGTCGGGAGATTAAAATACTTTTTAAAAATAGTTGACAGTAACGATCATGTCAAATACAGAGCTATAGTCCCCAAGGACAGGCCCATTATGCCCAAGTCCTCCAGAACTCCTTTGGAGTGTCACAGGCAGCAATCCTGGCTCATTCTTTGTGCTGCCTTGCTCCTTATAGTTCCTCATTTTATAAACATTCCTTGAATGAGTGCATGGGCACGTGGACAGGGGTGGGGAGGGGGGATTTCTGCTGAGCAAAAATGGGAATCAGGGCGCCTGGGTGGCTCAGTCGTTAAGCGTCTGCCTTCGGCTCAGGTCATGATCCCAGGGTCCTGGGATCGAGTCCCACATCAGGCTCCCTGTTCGGCGGGAAGCCTGCTTCTCCCTCTCCCACTCCCCCTGCTTGTGTTCCTGCTCTCGCTATCTCTCTCTGTCAAATAAATAAATAAAATCTTAAAAAAAAAAAAAAAGGGAATCAGCGAGGATGTGAATCCAAAAAGCTATGTATGTGTTTTTTTTTTTTTAAAGATTTTATTTATTTATTTGACAGAGAGAGACACAGCGAGAGAGGGAACACAAGCAGGGGGAGTGGGAGAGGGAGAAGCAGGCCTCCTGCGGAGCAGGGAGCCCGATGTGGGGCTTGATCCCAGGACCCTGAGATCATGACCTGAGCTGAAGGCAGACGCTTAACGACAGAGCCACCCAGGCACCCCGCTATGTATGTGGTTAAAGAAACATTTGGGGCCAGGAACTTTTGCCCTTTGTCCCTGTGTAAGGAAGGGGTCATGCTCACACCCACTGCCTGGGGCCACTTGAGATGCCCCAGCAGGTAAGTCTTCTAGACCAGCCTGTCCCTCCCTCAAACACTGGCTGGCCCCATTCCTGATATAAGTGCTTTAGAAGATTTTCATCTGCTGTTATCTTTTGTATAGACAGCACTGAATATTTTATAGTGTCATTGGTGTTTTTGGCAAATCCTGTTTTCGATATAGTCTCTAAAAGACAGACATAAAAATGATTTAAAAGTAAATTCATACATGCTTATATCTTATGCGGGGAAAGAACAGTCTTCATCAAAATTAAAGCAGTTTGTGTAAAATGATGAAGTTACTAAGTATTTGTAAGCAAACTGAGAGGAAGTTTTATCAAAATGCTTTGCAAAGGGATAGTGGGAAAAAAAAAGCACTGTCTTCTTATCATAACCAACATAGGAACTTGCTATGAATCTGTGTACATTAAACTTATTCTGCAGAAGATAGGAGTGGGTTCCCTGAACTTAACCTAAAGAAGACAGGCAGGTTTTTTCTCACATGACTAGATGGTCAAAGGCACAGGAATTGAGGCAAAACGTCCTCTCACCACTATTGAGTGTAAGTCATAGAATGAGGGTAAAGGTAAATACAACAAATATTCTCGAGTGCATCACCATCATTTTAAGCATAGACCTCATTAGCCAGTAAAAAAAAAAAAAAAAGGAAAGGTAGATGGCTTAGTCCTCATATTACAAAGCACATGACAATACCAATTTTGATACTGAATGAGAAAGGAAACTCTGGGCACTCCAAGCCAGATTCTAACTACTGGTGCTTATCTTTTAATACCTGGAGCAAAAGCCTAGCTAATGATGCCCAGCAGCTCTGCCCAGAAGACAGTCTATTTCTAGGATATTTGGCAAAAGAGGGTCTGGATTTTTCTCCTTAATCAGAAGTTGTCACAAAGTTCTCAGTTCAGGGATGCAAGTTCCACCAAGGCCGACCAGGCTGAATTTTGTTTTCCCAACAGGAAATTAGAAACTCCATTGCATTTGGAACTTCCTTTGGGAATCCAAGGATTTGAATAGGCTAAATCTGGGCCACTTATCCAAACCTAACTATCACTCCTTCCTAATACAAGACACCAAAAGCTACTGCAAGCTACAAATCTGGTTTCCTCTCCTTCCATGCCTCTTTCTGAGACTATGACCTGAGAGAAAGAACGGGAGCTTTGCAAATGGACACATCTGAATTTGCCTCCTTTCTTCCACGGCCTGGCTGTGAGAGGGGCCCCTTGAATGATAGCTATCATGGCCTACAAATCCCATTGCTTGCCCTGGGTCTCTGTTTCAGAATCTCTCCTAGACACTGGACACTTCTAACCATGCCTTCTTACACTGGTTTCTTCTACGTGGGAGAGCATTCTTTTCTAGTATGATCCAATACAGTGTTCCTAAAAATAATGTCATGACAACAGTGCTAGGTCAAACAGTTCCTGAGACTGTGCAATGAACCAAGCACTGTAATAACTGTTGGGAAATACAAACTTGCCCTCACCCTTTAAGAGCTTACAATCTGGAAGGAGAAGTAAGATTACAAAGAAATGACTGCAAACCTCAGAACATATAAATGGTAGTAGTAATAGTAGCAAAAGACTAGTAGGAAGGGACAATTAGTGACTAGATTATTAAACCTCTGGAATGCCTGAATGAGTAACGTAAGCCTTAGCCTACAGGCCAGTTCTTAAACATGCTTTATTATGTACCATTATCAGTAAAAAACACCTGAGAATACACTAATGAATACACACACACAACATATGCAATCTTCATTATTCACACAACTGGTATTTGCAAATTCACCTACTAGCTAAAATTTATCTGTAACCCCAAGTCAACACCCAGCACTGCTGGCAGTCCTTTGCGGACATGTGCAGAGCAGGGGAAAAATTTAAATGCCTGAAAGGCAGGTGCCCAACTGAAAGCAAGCAATGGGATGCTTTGCTCTCTAGGGTCAGTTCTTGAACTATAAAGTGTCCTTTTCATAGTTTATTTTAGTGCCATATTTGTTGCTCGTTTGTGCTTCTTGCTGGGGCTTTTGCTGTTTGAAATGGCCCCCAAGCATAGTGCTGAAGTGCTATCTAGTGTCCCTAAGCACCAGAAGGCTGTGATGTGCCCTATGGAGAAAATACATGTGTTAGACAAGCTTGGTTCAGGTGTAAGTTATAGTGCTCTTGGCTGAATTGAAAGTTACCGATTCAACAATTTATATTAGATAAAATGTCTTTAAAGAGAAGCACACATAAAAACTTGTTTTATCAGTAGAATTGTTTCAGCTGGGTGCATAAGGACAGATTTTAATGACTTGATGTAGATAATTCAATTATTTTTTCATGTTCAGTTGACTATTAAGCCAAAATAAACATATCTTTGAATAAAATTTTTTGGTGTAGTCTAACTGCAGCAGGACCCTGAAAACTCACCAGTTGTTACTTCCATAATACATGCTTTACAAAGTCACCATCCTAAGCCATTTTCCTGTTGGCAGTTTTATTAGGTATTTATCCTCTGTTGTACAATTTCTATTAGTGACTGCATTATGAAACCCCTGCACCATCTTCTGGAGTCTATATAGGAAACAAGACTCTACTATCCTCAACAAATAAAAATCAGAGAGACCAAGGAGGAGACTTTCAGAAAGGAGGGACATGGTGGCACCATAAAGTGAGAAAGAGAGGCCAATATTTCAGTCAGAAGAAGACTAGAGAGTGTCCTTAGCAAGATCAATTTCTATGGAACGCTAGATATAGAAAGTGGCCTAGGCCATTCCAAAGATGAAGGAATGCTGGCTGATATAAAGGTCCAGATCACAATCATGGAAGGGAGGGAGAAAAAGGTTGATTGGAAATGGAAATAGTTAGACATCAAGTGATCAAAGAACTCTGCCTCCCTGAAAATGACAGGAATTGGAATAAGAACAACAACAACAACAAAAAATCCATGAACCAAGCACTAAAGTTCTTCCTAAATGTTGAAGAGTGACCCAGAGACAGAAGATCACAGAGAAATGGGCAGAAAGGTGGTATTACATCCTGGTGCCATGGACTTCAGTACATTTTTTTTTTTTTAAGACTAGAGCAGTAATTATTTGAAAGACTTTGGGTAGATTGCTCTAGTTTGAGAAATCGGCAGTAATATGGTGCCAAGGAGCAGCTCCCACCTACCAGGAAATCTTTTTTAACCTACTGATTTTTTTTAATTAATTTTTTTATTTTAATTCCAGTATAAAGTACAGTGTTCTATTAGTTTCAAGTGTACAATATAGTGATTGAACACTTCCATACATCACTCAGTGCTCCTTACAAGTGCCCTCCTTCATCCCCATCACCTATTTAACGCACCCTCCCACCCTCCTCCCTTCTGGTAACCATCAGTTTGTTCTCGATAGTTAACAGTCTGCTTCTTGATTTGTTTCTCTCACTCTTTTTTTCCTTTGTTCATTTATTTTGTTTCTTAAATTCCACATATGAGTGAAATCATATGGTATCTGTCTTTCTCTAATTCCAGTTAGCATTATACTATCTAGATTCGTCCATGCTGTTGCAAATAGCAAGATTTCATTTCTTTTTATAGTTGAATAATATTCTGGTATATATATATATAATCTCTTTTATCCTTTCAGCTTTCAGTGGACACTCGGGCTGCTACCATAATTTGGCTATTGTAAATAATGCTGCAACAAACATTAGGGGTGTAGGCATCCCTTTGAATTAGTGTTTTTGTATTTGGGGTAAATACCCAGTAGTGCAATTCCTAGATCGCAGAGTAGTTCTATTTTTAACTTTTTAAGGAAAATCCATACTGTTTTCCACAGTGGCTGCACCAGTTTGCATTTCCACCAACAGTGCAAAAAGATTCCTTTTCTCCACATCATTACCAACACTTGTTGTTTCTTGTATTTTTGATTTTAGCCATTCTAATTGGTGTGAGGTGATATCTCATTGTGGTTTTGATTTGTATTTCCCTGATAATGAGTGATGTTGAGCATCTTCTCATGTGTGTGTTGGCGATCTGGATGTCTTCTTTGGAAAAATGTTAATTCATGTCTTCTGCCCATTTTTAATTGGATTATTTGTTTTGGGTGTTTTGGGTGTTAAGTAATATCAGTTTTTTTATATATTTTGTATACTAACCCTGTATCAGAAATATCATTTGCAA
This sequence comes from Neomonachus schauinslandi, assembly GCF_002201575.2. Classification (NCBI taxonomy): domain Eukaryota; kingdom Metazoa; phylum Chordata; class Mammalia; order Carnivora; family Phocidae; genus Neomonachus; species Neomonachus schauinslandi. The sequence goes on along the minus strand of NC_058406.1, from coordinate 119,435,061 downwards.
ATATCTTCTCCCATTCAGTAGGTTGCCTTTTAGTTTTGTTGATTGTTTCCTTCTCTGTGCAGAAGCTTTTTATTTTGATGTAGTCCCAATCCTTTATTTTTGCTTTTATTCCCCTTGCCTCAGGAGATGTATCTAGAAAAAATGGTGCTATGGCCAATGTCAGAGACATTACTGCCTGTGTTCTCTTCTAGGATTTTTATGGTTTTAGGTTTCACATTTAGGTCTTTTCCTCATTTGGGGTTTATTTTTGTGTATGGTATAAGAAAGTGGTCCCGTTTCATTCTTTTGCATGTAGCTGTCCAGTTTTCCCAACACCATTTATTAGAGACTGACTTTTTCCCACTGTATATTCTTTCCTCCTTTGTTGAAAATTAATTGACCATGTAATTGTGGGCTTATTCTGGTTTTCTATTCTGCTCCATTGACCCATGTGTCTGTTTTGTGCCAGTACCATACTGCCTTGATGACTACAGCTTTGTAATATAAGTTGAAGTCTGAATTATGATACCCCCATTTTGTTTATCTTTGTCAAGATTGCTTTGGCTATTTGGGGTGTTTTGTGGTTCCATACAAATTTTAGGATTGTTTGTTCTAGTTCTGTGAAAAATGCTTTTGGTATTTTGATAGGGATTGTGTTAAATCTATAGATTGCTTTGAGTAGTATGGACATTTTAACCATATTTGTTCTTTCAACCCATGAGCATGGAATGTCTTTCCATCTCTTTGTGTTGCCTTCAATTTCTTCCATCAATGTTTTATAGTGTTCAGAATATAGGTCTTTCACCTCTTTGGTTAAGTTTATTCTTAGATATTTTATTATTTTTGGTGCCGTTGTAAATGGGATTGTCTTCTTAATTTCTCTTTGTGCTGTGTCAATGTGAATGTATAGAAATGCAACAGATTTCTGTACATTGATTTTATATCCTGTGACTTTACTAAATGTCCAGTGCTCTATGAAGTCTTATCTAACTGCTCCTGCCCTCCCTGAGCTTCACCATACTCCTCCTTCTGGCCTCAAAGTTCCTAGAGTACTTCAGTCAAACTGAAGTTGACTTGAGGGGGAGGGTGAGAAACAGATTCGGATAGAATTAGATAGAATTAATGTACCCTGAGATCCCTAAAGATGTGTTTAATGTCCATGTCTAATGGAGAAAGCATTAGCAAAGTGTGATTGTGAATAAACATGTGAACATATATGTGTGGCAAAAGAGAGCCAGCAATGTGTTCTGGTAAAACCTCCAGACTCCTATTGGCTGGGCCCAGATCCTGCTCTACCAGGGATTAGCTCCATGGAGTTGAGAAACAGATTACTTCATTTCCTTTTCTGTAAAGTGAAAATCATAATAAAGGTATTTAACATAGAAGTATTATGAGGATTATATGAGTAAATTAACATGAAGCCATTAGAACTGCCCCAGACCCCTGGTGAATGTGCAGTAAAAGGTAGGTATTATTTTGATTAGTACAGTTTGTTTTTTTTTAAATTCTCTTGATTTTAATTGAAAATTGATGTTGAATTTGGTTACATGATTGATTTTTGTTTTCCTTTTTTTGTTGTTCATTATTTTATACTTTTGTTTTGCTCTTTCCTTTGGAATAATTCAAACAATAAAAAGTAAAGAAAATCATTAGGAAACATTTCAACTACTCCCTAAGTTTAATATAGCTCATGCTTCTTGTCGAATTATGATTTGATTTTTTTACACTTAACAACACACACACAAACACACACACAATAATAACTTAAATATAATTTTAATTCATTACCTAAGAGCTTATCTCATTGTATTCTACTAATAATCCCTGAAAAAGAGATTTCTAGAAAATATTTTTAAATAAGTAAGAAAAAAAGAATATGTTTAGACAGTATATTTAAATTAACATGAAACTCTCCTTTCTCTTACCAGTTCTTGCTCTTACAAATCTGTAAATTATTTTAGACAGGGATTCCTTACTTGCACTTCTTATTAGAATCATGTAGGAATGTAAATACTGGTAGCTTTTCAGATGAAACTGCAAAGTGAAATGTATTCTGTGCTTTAGTGAACCTTTACTCCACTCTTAAAATAAAATAGCAAGTGGAAGATTTTAAGACTTGAGGTCTATTTATTAACAGGCTGCTTAGGACAGCATTTGTACTGTCCTTTCCTGGAAATCTTACTAACTCAACACTAGCCAATCCATCATAGCTACACAAAGGAGACGATGAAAAGCATGCCTGTCTCCTGCACTTAAAATTGACATTAGCCTGATTGGATTGCACAAAGAGTCCTCTTGCAGTCAGCCCTGGTTGACTTCAAAGGATTCATAGACATGGAAGGAAAAAAAATCCAAAGCCAGAAAGAGTTGAAAACCTGGCACAAATTATGTCATTTTTTACTTAAAGCTTAAAACAAAGAGCAAATAAAACAAAACAGAAAACACCAATGACTACAACAAAAACCCTGCTGTTACCAGTTAATTTTAAAATGACATTGGTGTGATTAGTCTAACTACTTGTCATTTAATAGCTACAGGTGGCTCTAAATGTTACAACTCAAGTTTAAGCCAATTTATGTAATTTATGTAACTTATAAAATACATCTTGCTTTGTGAGTGAAGAAAATAAGTAATATTCCTAGAATTCTGCTATGCTTGTTGAACGTTTACAGTGGTGTGGCAAATATAAATGTGTGCAGGACCAGCGGGAGGTATGATATGCAAGCAGTCTGGACGGGGAAGTTGGTGAACTGGGGAGGACAGTCTTATTTAAAAGGCGGCCATTACTCAGCATCATCCAATTGTTGCCTTGCAGGGAGCTGGATCAGCACTGCCTGCTCTTGAAGACTGTCAAGAGAAGGCTGAAAACTGGATCTTTATGTGATCTCTCCCAATCTTTCGACAGTTGCAATTAAATAAAAATTTAAACACTGTGCAGGCTAACAAATGAGTCATATTTATCACATTTCATAGAGAAATCAAGATACAAGGGTATCTGGAGCAAAAGATGAAAAGGTCGGGTTGTTCAAAAATTCATAATGACAAGAAATCTCTGCTGCTTCTAAGTTGGAAGAGTGATAATGTCATCCCGAGGTCAGTGGTAGGTGCCTCAAGGCTTCAGATGTCCAAGTCCAGCTTCTGAAGCAGGAGCCTAGGAAAGTTACACTTCTGGGGACGGGCCATTACTGCTGTCCTTGGTACTGCCACCATGAGGACTCGCACAGCAGTGCGGCTCCAGCTGCAGCGAATATTGTGATTACTTCCTGAATTATCCCCATTGCTGCCCCTGTAGCCTCCTCTGTGGGGGACTCCGCAGCGCTGAAGCGGCTGAAAGCAATGTTGTGAGTACTTCCGGAATGGTTGCAACTGCCCACGTCTACGCCTGTAGCTACCCCTGGAGAAAGCCTCAGACACTGGGAGCAGAAAGAGAGTCTCTGCCCTCTCTACTGTGTGGTTTTCAGTCCATTTTCCCCTAGGCAGATGACACAGAGATGCTATGCCAACTTCCTCAAGAGTATAGATGCAAAATGCTCCTGAAAATGTGAGAAAACTAAGTTGACGGGTGTGTATGCTTGCAAACGCATGTGTGCATGTGTGTGTGGATATTCTGTAATACAGAATAATGGCATTGCTTGTATCCAGTAATACAGGAATACTTCAACAATAGAAAGACTTTTAATGTCATTTACCACATTAACAGATTGAAGGAGGGAAACCATAGGATCATCTCAGAAGATGCAAGAAGAAATATAGGAGAAATCCAATATCCATGTATATTAAAAAGCTTCATACCAAAGTAGGAATAGAAGACAACTTTTTTTTTTAAAGATTTTTTATTTATTTATTTGAGAGAGAGGATGAGAGGAGAGAGCGAGCACATGAGAGGGGGGAGGGTCAGAGGGAGAAGCAGACTCCCTGCCGATCAGGGAGCCCTATGCGGGACTCGATCCCGGGACTCCAGGATCATGACCCGAGCCGAAGGCAGTCGCTTAACCAACTGAGCCTCCCAGGCACCCTAGAAGACAACTTTTTTAACCTGATATGTTTATCTCGAACAAAACCGTCAAAGCTATCATGGTTAATGTTGAAACATAATATTTTCTATAATAGCTAGGAAAAGGAAAGAGCCATCTGATGACACTGCCTGTGTTTATCACTGTTCTGGAGATCCTGGCCAGTGCAGTAAGACAGGACAAAGAAATGTCATAAAAACAGAAAAAGACACAAATTATTATTGTTTGGAAATGTTAAAATTCCCCAAAGAAAATCTGTAATTAACACTATTCAAATCAACAAAGTTTTTGTTTTTAAGATTTTATTTATTGGTCAGAGAGAGAGAGAGAGAGAGCACAAGCAGGGGGAGCGACAGGTAGAGGGAGAAGAAGGCTCCCCACTGAGCAAGGAGCCCGATGTGGGACTCGATTCCAGGACCCTGGGATCATGAGCTGAGCTGAAAGCAGACGCCCAACCGAATGAGCCACCTAGGCATCCCCCAACAAATTTTTTATATATAAAATCAAAGTAAAAAAAATCAATGAAGTTGTTATAAAACAACAGTAACCAATTAGAAAACATTATTTTAAAAATGTAACATTTATAACAGTCTCTGCTATGACTCAGGATAGTGTAACATAAACTTGAGTCCTTACCCAAATCCACAATGCTGCTTCTTATCACAGGACCATCTTTTTAAACAAAGCGATTAGGTAGATGGTTGGAAACCTGACAGTTTTGTGGATTCTGGGAAATGCTGCTTCCTCAGTATAAAACTACCTACCATGGACAACCACAATCCACCTTAAAGAGACTGCAAACACTGAAGCTGGGGTGCTCCCTTCCCTAAAATTGATCACTATATATACTTGTTAATTAAGTAAATGCATATTGTTTCAATTATCAAGTCGAATACTTTAAAAGGGGGGGGAGAGAAGAACATTTTTTTAAAACAATCTCAAATTTTCGTAAAGATTCACCTTGCATTTTGTAAGTTCAACCACTGTATAACACCAGCTCATTTTAGTCACTGTTGGTACCATAACCCATTTAGAAATACGGAATGTCTTTGTGAGCACATGAGTAATTAACCAAACAATAGGCAATACGTCAGCCAATTATTCTAGAGCATAAGCTTATCTTGGAAGGAAATGTGATCATTAGAGGGTTTTGGATCACTCCTCCCCCCCATTTTAGGAGTATCAAACTAATTCCCCAATGAAATCTAATGTACTAAAATAATCTGATTCGATAAAAGGACTAGCACCCCTATGCCATTTCTAATGAAGAAAATTAATTTTCCTGTTGAAATGTCAGAATTTATACCCACAACCTTTATGAACTAAAATAAATAAACTAATAACAAATAGTTAAAGGGGAAAACTGAAATAGTAGTGCTATCAAAGGGGTTAAATGCTAATGATTTTCCCTTAATAAATAAAAATTTTTGTATATTTTCCTAAGAATAAATTCATTAAGGAAAATAGAACGTATTAACACAGGAGAAACACTCAAATGGAATAAATGAATTTCTTTTCCTTTTTTGAATAAAATAACTGTTAAATAAATAACTGATACACCGAGTTAGATAGATGGAAAAAAAGAATGTGATTAAACAGCTTCTCATTTGGGTGCGCTGCTTACATATTCAGTCCTGATGATAATGCACTCCAACACAATCGATCACTGATTTTAATTTCCTTTATTGTGTTACAGACAGATGAAAAGGAAAAAATTAAATGAAGGAGTTGTTTAGCCAGGCTGTGCACCATCTCCCTATCCAGATGGCACACACATCCTGTGTTCTTTGCAACATGAGTTTGGCTAAAGCAGCAATGTGCACCCCACCCAACCCATGCAGTTCACAAAGCACTTTCCTCGGAGATGGCATGAGAGAAGACTTATTTCCTTACTCTTTTGTATGCAAGGGGACCATAAAGCAATAAGAGTCATTTTCATGAATCATGTAATAAGAAAACAATCTCATACTCAGTATGTATTACATGTTCTAAAAATTACAAGATCAATAATAGATGCCTTTGACACTACTAGGGACTCAATGATCAAGGGTGTCTTTGCTAATACTTTTCTGTATAATAGGCTTGGCAATTCCTGCTTTTTTTTTTTTTTTCTTCTCTCTCTTTTTAACTGTGCAAACATTAATCAGAATGTATAATATAAAGTGAAAAAAATTATTGTGTAGAGATGAGAACAATAATTATTTTTTTCTTTAATAAGTTGAGTATTTTCTACAGGAGTAGAGTAAAATCTAAAGAAATGATCTGTAATGAAAAATCTGAAATTTCTTAAGCTTTATGTCCAGTGAGAACACAGCATTTTAAAAGCACTTTATTCTGCACCCAGTTTTACTAGCGAAGCACCATCAGCTCTGAAAACTTTAGCTTGAGAAATTGTTTCTTCAAGGAACTTCCTCAAAATGCTTGACTTTTTCCTGGAAATTCATACATACAGCCTCTCAACTTGGACATTCTGTCAATACAACCGGTTAAAAAAGTAAAAGTACATAGTGACTAAAACAAGGATCTAAACAAGGATCCCTTTTCCCAGACAACCTTCTCCTACGACATCTCCATCCTTGTATCCCCCCAGGGCCAAGCACAGTGCCTGTTTCTGTGTCCAATAAAGTGAAAAGGATAGTCAAGAAATCCTCCTATTAAAAGAAAAGCCACTTTTGTATCCCTTGTCACTGAATCTCAGGATATTTCTCAATAGTTCAGAGAACATTTAAAACATTTCATGCTGTTCTGTGTTCTTCTATGCGATGATCATCCAGGTGGGGCCCGACACAGGAGACACAGGAGAGATTTGGGAAAACTAAGGTTTTTATACTCACAGGTGCAGGCAGAACATGTGGGACCATGTGGGGAAGATGCAGGGTGGTAAGGAGGCAGAAAGAAGGAGCAGGGGAAGCTAGGGTTGGACTCTTTATTGGGAGTTCCAGGGGAAAGGCAAGGCAGGGGGGGGTAAACAGTTTAGGATTGGCTGTTTGAATAATTTCCCGTAGGTTCTTTAGCTTTAGGGGTGGTCCCTAATTGCCCAGGACCTGGTGCTGGTGGGATCAAGCAGAGGCATATTGCCTCCTGGGGTGCACCAACCAGAGAGAGGAGGTGGGGCTCTGGATTGGTTAGTTTGCATATAAAAAGCACGCTTTGGCCTGGACCCTGTAGCTTCAGGAGGTGCAGTCTCTCCCCAGCCAGAAAGGTTTTTAAGATGCCAGAACATCTGGGGCGCCTGGGTGGCTCAGTTGGTTAAGCGACTGCCTTCGGCTAAGGTCATGATCCTGGAGTCCCTGGATCGAGTCCCACATCAGGCTCCCTGCTCGGCAGGGAGTCTGCTTCTCCCTCTGACCCTCCCCCCTCTCATGTGCTCTCTCTCGCTCTCTCTCTCTCTCATTCTCTCTGTCTCAAATAAATAAATAAAATCTTTAAAAAAAAAAAAGATGCCAGAACATCTTACAATACACAGAAATATACAGAATATCCAGAAGCACCTAAAAATATAACCAATACACACATTCTGCTGGAAAGGCTCATGTAAACCTGGAAGCAGGAAACGTCATGGTCTCTCATTACTTTCAAGGTCACAGCCACTTCTCTGCGCTACTGCCCACCTTTCCTTTCCTTGCCCAGGATGAAACCTCCTGGTGCTTTCTCACTTATTCTCCATCTCCATGTAATGAGAATAGCAGGGGTAGAGTGGTGCACGGTCATGGAGGTAGGGAAGGTGATTTATCAGCTGAGCTGAGATTTCGGCACGGGTGCTTTATGTGGCAGAGAGATGGGGCATTTGAGAGGTAAGGCTCTCTCTTCATCTTGTTGAATTCACAGCTCCTTTTTTTTTTTTTTTTTCCAGGACCATTGGCAAAAGCGCTAACATATGGAGCCCTGTGAATTGGGCTGACTTCATCCTAAAATCACAGCGGGGTCTCAGGTCCCAGACCACCAGCAGCAAAGACAATGGAGCCTCAGAGCCACTTTCTCCATTTTGGCTTCTCTGTGAGTTTTTCACCAGTCCATCCAATGAGGCTCCTTTCTATCCCCCAGGACTTTCTTCTCTAACACAGGTCACCCAGTGCAGGGACCTACTCCTCCCCACAACCGTCAGCATGGTCAACAGCTTCCGAAGCAGTTGCAGACCGGGATGACCATTCCATGGGAAGGCACTTCCAGCCCACCCCATGCTCATTTTCTCCTGTGCTGCCACTATTACTGTTCGACCTTGAACTCCCTGAAACCCTGCTGACAGACCACATGTGGCCCCTGGCACACAGATATTCTCCTTAGTGTCATGTGTCAGGTAGGAGAATCCAGTCACACTAAGTTTCCCCTTTGGGGATATTATGGGACATCAGTTATTATTTCTGGATTGTTACAATTCAGTGTGTTCATCTACTGAAAGGGATTATATCATGGAATGATTGTCTTCCCCAAGGTACTACAATCTTTGTTTTTGATCTTACAAAAAAGTTACTCTATATCAAACTGGAAAGAAGAGTAAAAAAATAAAGGCCCATAAATAAATTCTGATTATTTCCTCTCTTCTTCTGGAATGTTTTTATAAAAGTCTCCAGCCTGAAAATGCTTTCCCTGAAGCTGTTTGTCTGAGATGTCAGAATTTGGTGTATGCCATTCGAACTTGACTCCACTTTAAACTCTAGGGCATTGAGAATGTAATCTAAAGAGGATTAATCCCCAAAATTGTAACTTTTAGGAAGTTAAACCACCATGAAAAATTAAAATCCACTTCAGTGTCTATAAAAGAGTTAGAACAGACTTCCCACCACTTACACTTCAAGGACAAATGATAGGAAAACAAACAGCTGTGTCCAAGGTCACAGGTACCTTCTCCGTCCTCACCGTGGACCCTGGATACCAGGTTTAGAATGGGATTGAAACCTATTCAATCAATAATAATCATCATAAAAAGTGTGTCCCTATAACTCCATGGAACTACTTTCCATAAATTTTCACTTCATGGAATTGAACTGCGAGTGGTTCCGAGGCATTCAGAGTGTTCTCATTGTCATGTGGGGGACACAGTGCAAGAAGCCCCCTTAAATATCAGACCTCAAGGTCAAGGAGAGGAGAACACTGCCTTTGTGTTTCCTCCCATCCTGAAACAGTGTGCTAAGTGGCCACCCTGATGGAAGGCAAGAAACAAAGATCCGAAGCAGCAGGCATTGTCCCCGGAAGAACAAGGCAGAACATGCAACACAACACATAGAAAATGTGTCCGAAGGAAAAAGACAAAAACCTCTTTTCTCTTGCCATAAATAAAGAGAATAAAAAAGGCAGCAGAAGAAAAGTGTGCACACAATGCAAGATGGTCTGTAATGTGTGACTTATTATCCATGTATTTTTGTCAGTGATACACTACTCTTTGATTCGAGATGCCACAGTTGGAACCTAATTAAAAATAAGATGGTGTAGAAAAAGAAAGGTGACAGCAAACGTTACGTAGAATGATGAAACTACTTTCATGAAAGTAGAAGGGCATCGATGATTGCTTTAAATCACCATCTCAGACCTGATAAAGATTATGCCTTTAAGCTTCCATTTCCTTTTCTACCTCACAAATTGATTTGAAAAACAATGAACTGCTGTTTGCGAAGCACTTATATCTTTAAATAATGATTGTAGTAAGAAGGGAGGCGGTGGTCAAAGGAGGAAGTATTCTTTTCAGAGCTGAAAAGGTTTTAAGCAGTGACTTCAGCTCTGAGTCTCCAGCTGCCTGGGTCCGGATGATCTCTTAGGAAGCAGTAGTTACCCACAGAAATTCTCAGACCCTGAGAGCTTGATCTCCCCATCAGATCGAAGCTGCCACTCTCAGCTCTCTTTTGGGAGATAACATCAAGAGTCATTTGTGCATCCTCACCCCCCAAATTGAAAATTAGTTAACTATGTCACTCCACCTGAAAGAGAAAATTCATGGCATTCAATTTGCCATGGTATAGGATGTTGAAAAGATAAAACCTCTCTGTGTCCCTAGTTATCAAAAAGAAAAAAAAAAAACAGGTAAATTGCAACTAATACTGGAGTGTCAAGTCTCAAAAGTGCCAGGTTGTTTATATTTTCCGCAATGCTCTTAACACTAAATTAGGAAAGATACTAAATAGCATTGGAACTGACAGACTGTAGAAAGTGATATCAACAAAACTGCTCAGAAATAGAAGGAAGTCTTAGCTTTAAACGTCAAGTCCAAATTGATCTGTAGATAGAGAAAGATTCCCTCCTGGAAAAAAAAATTGCAGCCAAACGCTCATCAATAGAGACAAAAGATGAGCTTGGCAAACTCATTATAGTGCCAGTGAAGCTGTTTGATAAACCACAGGACAGAGACAAAGCTCTCTGTTAAAAGAGCAGTCTGAGGCTCTCCACTCAACCTGCCAACTGCAGCTAACATGAACATCTCTTAACAAGAAATGTGCAGGGGGTGGAAAGATGAAGGAGCGATTCACTGAATGAGACAGAAAGCTCCAGATAAGTCAAAGGCATTGCCTAAAATGCCTGGACTTGGTTAGAAGCCAAAGCCCAATGATGCAGCAAAAACATCTGCAATCAACTGCTCAGAAGAGATCAACATTCAGCACACCCCAAACTTAGCTAACTATTCATTTAAAAATTCTACACATCTGGGGCAGGGCAAGACTGAACAACAAGCTGGGCCAAATGTCATTCATGGGAGAAATAATGAGGGCTGAATATTGGAACAACCATCTCTTCCTGCCTGACTCAAAATGTCCTTGCAGATTAAGTTCTGTTCAGATCGTCTGGGACTTCACATGGGGTCTAGATGTGTAGGCCTACACACTTCGCTCGGAATGAGTCCCAGTCTGCTGGGCTCGACAAATGTTACTCTAAGCTATTGAGAGAATTTGAGCCAGAAATAATATGTGCTCAAAGATGCAAAATGGGATAGTACTGCTTTGAAGAGATAGGCTTGTGACAACCGTGGGGATGCTCCCCTTCTAGAGAACCTCCTGAGAAGCGGAGGACTGACAGCCTTCAGCTGCTACACTTCTGAGGGCTCAGTAGGCATGCTGAGGCCCTGTTTCCCCTCCTGCCCCCATGAGTGCAGGAGCAGGGCAGGGCCACGAGAGCAGGCCACCTATGCCTCACGTGGGAAGAATGTAATCCTTCAGATAAGCCTCTGAAAGAGGTAATTTCCTCTGGTTCAGGCTGCGGAAGCAAAAGCATGGGCAGTTTGTTTAACTTGACAAAGAATGTACCATTGGTTAGGGGCCAGGATCTAAAACCAGGTCTATCACCCTCAAGCCCTGTGCTAACCACACCCCCTGCCTCCTGTGTTTGGGGAAGGATTTCAAGTTCAGTGTGGCCAGACCTTGACGTGCAATGTGAGGAGTGGTGGGAAATGAGGGTCTCCTCCAAAGGATGCTTTTTGCACAATTTGCAAGAAGACCTGCAAGCCCTTTGAACATGCAGCCAGTGTCCTCTGCAGGGCAGTCCACGGGAGTGCAGGAGAATACGCTGGGAATCTCGGGCTGCTCTCCAAACACTAATAACGCAGCCACCCCATTGCTGGGTCGGCATCTGGACAGAAGGGCCAGCAGGATGAGCTTCAACGAGGGGAGGGTGTGAGTTAGGTCGGGTGATGAGATTACCCCTCCTCGGAACACCACGCGTAGCGGATGTGTCACAGGCTCCCTTCACAACAGTTTCTTTCGGTTTCGACTGCGGTGGGCAGTTCCAGAGAAGCTCTCAGCCTGCTTTTGTGCTGCCAGCTCGACAAACCGAGCATCTTTCACCGTTCTCTCGTAAGATCTCGTCCAGCTCAGCGGGATCTCCTTTCAGTCTATGAGCATGTGCAGTCTAGACGGGCAGAAAACGTAGCCGCTCCATCACGCGAAGGGAGACACTGGACAGTTCTGGGGGCGTTCTCTCGGCTTCTTGACAGTCACGGCAGCATTGAGCTACTGCTGATTTCAGTAGCCTTCTCGATAACGTGCCCTTATATTGGCTTTTCATCTTTTCCTGTCTCAATTTCCCTGCTTCCTCATTCCCCTGGGATCACCTCTCAAAAAAACAAACAAAAAACAAAACAAAACAAAACAAAAAAACACAGCTGAGCTCTCTAATCCTAGTCACAGGCTTTCCTATCAGGGTAACTTAAGCTAAAACAGGTACAGGAAGCGATTCTAGAACATACTATGGATGGGATCTGGTCAATCACAGATATCACCCCGTTTCTGATTAGATGGGGGTGACTGCATCACGATTACTAAATCATATGTGAGGTGACTGGGATGAGGGATGGGCACAGGCAAGCATCACGTGGCGCCCTGGCTCTAGCACCTGAGCCGTATGAGGCAATGGGAAGTATGAAGACTATGGATTTGTCTGACTTTTGCTAACTGCCTTGGATTAGATAAACCATAAGAGACTCTTAATCTCAGGAAACAAACTGAGGGTTGCTGGAGGGGAGGGGGATGGGAGGGATGGGGTGGCTGGGTGATGGACATTGGGGAGGGTATGTGCTATGGTGAGCCCTGTGAATTGTGTAAGACTGATGAATCACAGACCTGTACCCCTGAAACAAATAATACATTATATGTTAATTAAAAAAAAAAAAGATTAGAAGGCTTGAACAGAAGAGAGAATCTAGGCGCAGGTTAGTCAGCTCTCAACCTGGGGCTGTGACAGCCAGGACTCATGGCAACACTGAGATACCTCCAGTAGCCATAGGGCAAAATGTACTAAAAATGCATCCCAGAATTCATTTTTAAGGCCGTGAGCTCACTGGAGGCTGAATGTGTAATCTCAAGAGGTAGCCCCCTGGGGCCCTCATAGGAAATAATGGCACCCCGAAGCCTGGGATAGGGACTCTCAGACATCCGCATCAAACAAAGGTACAGTAGAAGTGCTTCATTCCCGATCATGTGCAGCAGCATACCTGCAGGATGGGTGCTCTATAGATCTTAGGCCCCCGGATTAGAAGTCCGGGGGAAAAACAACGAACATTACACCAAGAGACAGTGAGGGCCAGTTTCCCCTGAAACTGGAGCTCTGATTCATAATTTTAGACTCCTTATTTCAGCATCAAAAGGAATTCTGTTTTTTAGTGTAATTGTTTCTGATTACTATCAGGAGCTCAAGGGGGAGTATGGTTGCAACTTGGGGATCCCCTGGGGTCCTTTGGTCCTCCCATGCCTGATGATTACTGGATAATTGTAACAACCGTTGCCGAAAAAAGGGCGAAGCAATCAAGAATGTGGATCCCCCCTGGGATGAAGGTCTGTATCTCTCTACCAGGTGAGCAACTGAGTTCTGCAGCAGTATGGGCTGAGGGTGAGGGAAAGCTAGAAGGCGTTGTTGCAGACAGTGATGATAAATTCCAACCGTGGACTTGATACCAGTTGCAGTAGGGACAAGTAGTAGTTTGTTCTACTAAACCTACCTTCATCAAGCTTTCTGTTAGAAATTGGAGCCAGTCTCCACCTTGAAAATATATTGGCCAAGTGGACATAGTGAGGGACATGCTGCAATCTGAATAGTGCAACAGGCCGGACTGTAGCAGATGCCACTGGTCCATTTCATTTCCAGCCGCACCTGCAGTGGACAGAGGCATGAGGACTCTGACTCACCTTGCTGTACCTCAAATGAGCATGGCCTGAATCATGCTCCAGGGCTTTCTGAGATGCCGATGGACCTTGCTTGGTCTGCTTGTAGGCATAGCCTGAAGCCAATACCCTTGGAAGTGACCTTCAACCAATGGGAGATGAGTGCCAGTGAATAAAGGCTTCAGCCTCCTGACTTCCATGAGGACACTTCTGGAAAGTATTCTGTTCATTTCACAGAGATTCTGAATGAACTGCCCAGTTGCCGTTGGCAATGGAAACAATAACACACACTTATATCCTTTTCCTCCTTCTGTGTCTTTCTGTCTCCCTCCCTTCCTCCCTTGTGCTTCCTGAGATCATCTCTCAGACAAACTACCTGCCCTGAAACCCCTTCTCAAGCTCTGCTTTCAGAGGAAACCAAACTAAAACACACAAAATGTCTCCAGAATCTTCATGTTTTCTAACTGATAACAAATGTGCTCATGCCTGCTAGAAGGGTAGCTGGACTGAATGTTGGATAAGGAATATTTATTATTTAGAGCCCAAGAGCAGTAAGAGTCTGGGGTAGTGCCAGATTTCAGATTTCCATTGCTTTGCAGAATGTTCACCATAAAACTTGGTGGAGGTGCTGAAAACCCATAGTCACAGCCAGACGAGTTATTGCTACTGGAATTTTTAAGTCACTCAGATACCATATTTTTAGAAAAAGCCTACCCCAGAGCAAAATTGGAGGCATTGGAAGGAAATATACCTTATAGGCCTATAATTTTTTACCTTTCAGATTCCCTTACATATCCAGTTCAAGCTATCATTAATATTGCTTTGGGGCACTCCACGGTGTCCCCAGAGAGCAGTATGCTACTAGCTCTAACCACTTTCGAAGAAACATGAAGTTCAAGCAGTGTCTAAAAGCTTAGATCAATGAGTCATGAAGAAGCTAAATGGGATGACTAGCCTTCACCGAATTCCCAGACCCAAGCACAACAGAGGAATGCTGACAGATGCTCTCTCAGGCACAGCAGTTAAAATAACACTTAGCACTTAGCAGTTTCCAGTCCCAAATTATTTCCTGAAATCTTGTATATTCCATAGCCATGCCTTTGAAATATGTGCTGTGGCTCTTACTTTTCTAAATAGAGGAAAAGGGATGAAAAGTGACTTATTTATTTGTTAGAGTGGACAAAAATTTTTTACATTGGAATTTAGTAGGTCCTGAGTTCAGGAACATTTTTCCTGTGGCTGTTCAGAATTCAAACTGGACTGACGTGTCATCCAAGAAGTTATTTTTTTTCTGTATGCTATTTCTTGCAGTTTTCTAGAAGCACATGCCATCAATGAGTTCTCTGAATGGGAGGCACTGGCTTTAAGCTTTTGAGAGTGAGGAATGTTTCTGTTGCACTCCACAGGCCACAGAAGTCATGGAGAACTTGAAAATCATTGTCGAAGACAGTAAAAGAATATTTACTATTCCTTACTTATTTTGAATAGACAAAAGAGGCAGTGCAGACTAGAAGGAGTAGATTGACAGGAGCAGGGAGGAGACCCGACATCTTGTTGTGTGCCCACAAGTAATCCAAAATTAAGGTTTTCCTTTATGAAGCTACTGAGTTGAACAATGTCTCATTCAGAGTGCTTAATGCAGAAGGTGTGTACAAGGACTTCATTTTTGTATATATTACAAAATTTCCTTTGAAATGTGGTTAAAATGAATCCATTAATTAAATGGTTTCAAGTTATCTTTTCACATAGATATAATACCTGAAATTCTGGTCATAGTTATATCCCTGAAAGACTAACAATTTTCTCAACATATATAAATCTAAGGAAAACTAAAAAGTATAGAAGAAGAGAATTACACTAACATAAAGTAAATTACACTAATATAAAGTAAATTTAAAGTAAGGCACTGACACCTAAGTGCCATTGTCTTAAAAGTTCCTGGGATGCTTACGTCTTAGGGTAAAGTCCAGGTACCTATATTCTTTTTTTTTTTTTAACTTCTTTTTACTATTGTTTATAAAGATTTTTATTCATTTATTCGACCGAGAGAGAGAGAGAGAGAGAGAGAGAGAGAGAGCGCGCGCACAAGGAGAGGGGGCGGCAGGCAGAGAGAGAAGAGAAATAGGCTCCCGGCTGAGGCTGATCCCGGGACTCCGGGATCATGACCTGAGCCCAAGGCAGACGCTAAACGACTGAGCCACCCAGGCGCCCCCAGGTACCTATACTCTTAATTAAGCAAACTCGACTCCTCCCTCCTCCCTCTCCCCGCACATGACTCACCAACTGAGTCCTAGGAGGTGTGGAGAAACAAAACCCTGCGCCTTGTATCCTTCCTCCCCATGTATGGGCAGCAGCAAGTTGCATGAGGTCTGGTTTATAGTCAAGTTGGGATTTATTCTCTCCCCTATCAAAAAGGCTGCCTGTCTGTGTACGGTGCCTATGGTCCTGGGATGCCAGTGTCTGCAGGACCTCTCGGTCTCTTCCTCAGGATCATCACCTCACGCCAGGAAATACTGCTCAGCTGACATGGAGAGCGCCTGCTGTCACCCCTCAGAGGGCACAGCCGAGGGACAGGAGCAGTCCTCCAGGGCTGCCCGCTGTAGGAGCAGGGTTGTCTTTGTCTCTTTCTCCGCTCTCTCTGGTCCGCTGTCCACCTCTGATTGTATCAACCTGTAGCAGTTAAGCTGCACTAATAGCTGATTAATTGCGCTATTGTTTTCAGTAACGCCCTGGGGCATAAATTTCTCTAAGTTCAGCTAGCCTCTGCAGGGATTTTTTTTTTTTTTTGAGGCCAGTATTTGAATTCTGTTCTCACCCTGGGAGGACATTTTTTCCCCCTCTTTCTTTTTCTCTGGTTGTCTCTAGAGAAGTAGCTGGCCTTCAACTTGGCTTGCTGTTCTAGGGCAGCTACCAGCCTCCTCTTAAGAGCTCTCCATAAACATCTCCATTGTTTTTGAAAGCAACCTTAGCCTCGAACACCCCACACTCAGCTCCAAATAAAGTCTGTCTCTTTGGGGAAAGCTGTGGAGCTCTGACCTGCCTCTCTCTCTGAGCCAAATCTCTGAGCCCCTGCTCTTGAGCTGGGACACTCCTGATTTATGAGCAGGATGCTGGAGGCAGCAGACTTAGGTCATCTCAGCCGGCTACCTTCATTTTTGAACCTCCACGGATGGGAGATCTAGGGGGAAGGTGATTAGGATCTACCAGGCCTACAGCAGTGGGGTCCAGGTCGAGGAAAGCCCCAACCCCCTAAGAATACTTGGAATTTAGTCTGGGCAACATGGAGCTGAGTAGACTGTAAGAAATCCTGGCAGCCTGTTCCTCCCAAAAGATACCAGAGCCCTTGACTAGGAGCTGTGAGGAGAGGGAGCCCTATTTTCTTAACCACATTCACCTGAGGAGTGGAGTGTCCCTCTTGCAGAGTTGGGTGGGGAGGAAGGAAGTAGGTCATTGTCAAGTGACACTGACTCTGTTCTAACCCAGATTTAGTAGATTTTTGTTTTGAAGAGATATTTCTTCATTTTTTATATACCCTTAACACAGTTTCCAGAGACTTTATGTGTGTTTTTTTGTTTGTTTGTTTTTTTAACTAATATTCACGAGTTATGGTTGTATTGCTGGGGGATGCATCTGTGGAACTACTCACACTGCCATTTTGAAAGTCATCTCTTGACTCTTTAGACCTGTTAACACATTACAGAATTTGCATCTCTATCTGTGGTATTGATTGCAAGTATTTGATCATTTGTCTTTTTATAACAGTTGTGGTGTCTTATTCTGGCATGAAAGTTTAAAATGAAATTGTATGCATCTTATTTAATCATTTCCCCTTATTGGATTTTGAATCTTAGTTGGAAAGGCATTGTCCACTCCCATGTTATTAAATAATTCACTCCCTTTCCCCTTATACTTGTATGATTTAATTTATACATTTAGATTTCCAATCATTTTTAGTTTATTGAAGTGAGTTGTGTGAGGTATGATTTCTAAATTACCTTTTTCTAAGTGGCTATTTAGGTGTTCCAAACTAATGACTAAAAATTCCATCTTCTTCTCACTACCTGAGATTGCACATATTTTCCACGTTTTAGTTGTTTTTAGATTCCATTCTGTTTTATTGGTGTATCAATCTATTCATGAGGGATACTCTTTTAATTATAGAGGTTTTATGTTTTTAAATGGTTGGTCTCCTGCAACTCAATTATTCTAATTTTCCAGGGTTTTCCAGAAGGTCCTTATTTATTTATTTTTATTTTTAAATATTATTACCTTTAGAATTAGTTTGTATAGCTCCAGACCAAGAAAATAAAATTAAACTTGTTGGAATGTGTTATCACATGAAATTTATATATTAACTTGGAAAATACTGACATCTTTTGGGGCACCTGGGTGGCTCAGTCATTAAGCGTCTGCCTTCGGCTCAGGTCATGATCCCAGGGTCCTGGGATCGAGCCCCACGTCGGGCTCCCTGCTCCGCGGGAAGCCTGCTTCTCCCTCTCCCACTCCCCTTGCTTGTGTTCCCTCTCTCGCTGTGTCTCTCTCTGTCAAATAAATAAAAAAAAATCTTTAAAAAAAAAAAAGAAAATACTGACATCTTTTGATTGAATTATTATTGTAACAGCAACACCAAATATCCAAAAATATTTTTAACAATACACATGCAAAGTCTAAATGAGGAAAGATCTAAAATACCACTGAAAAGCAGAAAAAATAGGTTCAATCAAATGGGCAGACCTTCTATAATTTTGAATACAGTAACTGGTGATTTTCTCTTCTGACATACTTTATGCGTTGTTCTGATCTATAAAAGGGCTATTGATTTTTTTGTATTTTAACTTTATAACCTGCTGAATTACTGATTCTCCTGTTGTTTGTATTAATTTTTTCATTGATTGCCTTTGATTTCCAAGCTATACTATTATAAAATCTACAGATCAAAATAATTTTTTTCCTTTTTTTTAATTTAAGATTTTATTCATTTGACAGAGAGAGAGACACAGTGAGAGAGGGAACACAAGCAGGGGGAGTGGGAGACGGAGAAGCAGGCTTCCTGCAGAGCAGGGAGCCCAATGCGGGGCTCAATCCCAGCACCCTAGGATCATGACCTGAGCTGAAGGCAGACCCTTAACGACTGAGCCACACAGGCGCCCCCTTAATTGTTTTGCCTCAAATTTTTTATCTTGCCTGAAGGATTGCCGAATTCTTCCAAAATAATAATTAGCAGTAATGGATATTTTAGTAACTCTTGCCATGTTCATGACTTTAGAGAGAATGTGAAAGATGTTTTCATCTTAATTAAGATGCTGATGTTGAGGGGTGACTGGGTGGCTCAGATGGTTAAGTGACTGACTCTTGATTTTGGCTCAGGTCATGATCTCAGGGTGGTGAGACTGCGTCTCACATCGGGCTCCATGCTTAGCATGGAATCTGCTGGAGATTCTCTCCCTCTCCCTCTGCCCCTCCTCCCCACTTGCACACTCTTGCTCTCTCTCTCTAAATAAATAAATAAGATGTTATTTAAAAAAAAGATGCTGAGGGGCGCCTGGGTGGCTCAGTCGGTTGAGCGTCTGCCTTCGGCTCAGGTCATGATCCCGGGGTCCTGGGATCGAGCCCCGCATCGGGCTCCCTGCTCGGCCAGGAACCTGCTTCTCCCTCTCCCTCTGCCCCCACCCCCCAACTTGTGATCTCTCTCTCTCTCTCTCTCTCTGTGTCGAATAAATAAATAAAATCTTTAAAAAAAAATTAAAAAAAAAATTAAAAAATAAAAAAAAGATGCTGATATTGATTTGTCTTCATTTTCCTGGAATAAACCCCATTTAGTCATGATGCATTTTTTTATGGTACTGTTGGATTCTATTTGCTAATGATTTTTTATAACTTTCATCAATATCTGTGTGATTGATCTGTGATTTGGTTGTTTGTGCAACTGTTGCTGCAATCACTGTCAGATTTGGGGATCACTATGCATTCCCTTCATGAAATTAATTTGGAAGTTTTCGTTATTTTATAAACCCTGGAATGGTTTAATAGCAATAGCAGTATTTGGTTTTTGGAAAGTTTGCTAGAAGTCCCCGTGAAAACATGAGTGAGGTCCTTTTGGGGGTGCAACACTTTAATACAGTTCTTCACTTCTTCTAAGGACACTGAAATTCAAACTTTCCCTTCTTCCTGGGGTTGGTTTTGGCAATTTTATCTTCCCAGAAATTTAGCTTTTTAATCTACGCTTTCAAACTGATGTACAGTGAATTGTGTAGTCTTCTCTTAAGAATTTATTTAACATGCCTGTAATTTCAAAAGTTATTTTCCTTGCCACTTTTTATTTTGTGCGTTCGCGTTTCTTTCCTTTTTTCTTGATTACCTTAGCTACTGATTTGTCTATTAGGTTGATTAGTTCAAAACACCAGCTTGTGTATTTATGTATATTACATTTTCTTGTTTTCCAATTTGTTAATTTCTGCTTTTATCTTTCTTCTTTCTGCTTTCTTTGTATTTATTTTGTTCTTTTTCTTGCTTTATGAAGTGGATCCCCCCTTCATGCTTTTTTTTTTTTTAAAGATTTATTTATTTATTTATTCGACAGAGACAGAGAGCGAGAGAGTGCGCATGTGACCGGGGGGAGGGGCCAAGGGAAAGGGAGAGAGAGAGAATCTCAACCAGTCTCTGTGCTGAGTGGGGAGCCCAATGCGGGGCTCAGTTCCACCACCCTGAGATCATGACCTGAGCTGAAATCAAGAGTTGGAGGTATAACCAGCTGAGCCACCCAAATGCCCCACCCCTTCACATTTTTATTATTTGTACTAAGAGCCATGAATTTGTCTCTGAACATTGTTTTAATTGATTCTACAAATTCTCTTTTGTACAGTTTTAATCATTTCTAAAAGAAATTCTTCCATTTTAATTTGCTTTTCCCTTTGACTCAAGAGATATTTATAAGCAAGTTTTAAAATGCTGGTTATAAAGAATTTCCACCCTCTTTAAAAATTAACTTATAGTTTAATGTATCATGATCAGAGAATATTGTTTGCATTACTTTTTTTTTTAAAGATTTTATCTTTTTATTTGAGAGAAAGACAGTGAGGGAGAGAGAGAGAGAGCATACGCCGGGGGGAGAGGCAGAGGGAGAAGCAGACTCCCTGCTGAGCAGGGAGCCCGATGAGGGGCTCTATCCCAGGACCCTGGGACCATGACCTGAGCTGAAGGCAGCTGCTTAACTAACTGAGCTACCCAGGTGCCCCTGCATTACTTCTTTTTAAAGAAACATTCAGATTTGGCCTATCTTTATATATTAGAACTTACATATCCTTATTTATTAAGTTTTGTTCCAATTACTTACTTGTCTCAGCTTGCCAATATTTTGCTCAAATCTCTTATTATTGCTGGCATTCTGATTTTTTGCTCTGTTATTTATTATTATTTTTATTATTATTTATTGCTATGTTATTTTTCATTGTCTTCAGAAATGTTTCATATTGTCATTGCAAAATTATGCATTTACTAAAAACCATACTTATGCAACATTTCAGGCAATTCAAATTTACAGAGAAGAGCACAATTGCCCCTCATGTACCCACCACCTAGCTGGCACAGTTGTCCACTCAAGATAAGTATTGTTCCATCTGTATCCTTCCACCAGCCCTCCATCTGTTTCCCTTTCATTATGTTGAAGGAAATCATAAAATAAAATTGGAAAATTTTCTTCTTTTTCCATGCTTTCAAATAGTTTAAGTAGCATCAGCATTATCTAATCTTTAAAAGTTTGTCTGAATTCTCCCTCAAAACCATCTGGGTCCATTGCTTTTCTGTTGTTGTTGGCTATGTCTTTTACTTCTTCTTTGGCAGAAGAATTTGGCTGTTCTGAGGTAAAACTTGGTGAACTGTATTTTTTCTAGAAGACCATGTGTTTCATCTAGTTTTTCAAGCATATACAAATAGTATTATACAACATGTGTCTTGTGATTTAAAAAATCCTCTATTTTATGGTTAATTCCCTTTTTATATTCCAATATTATAAACTTTTTCTCTCTTGCTCCTTCAAAGCCACCTTTAAGAGAATGAAAAGATAAGCTTCAGACTAGGAGAAACATTTGGAAGCACTATATGTGATGTATTCAAAAATATAAATGACTATCAAAATAATAAGAAAACAAGCACTCCAGTAAAATAAAATGAACAAAAATTTTGGTCCACAAAAGATATATGTGAATATCAAATAAGCACATGAAAAGAGTTTCAATATCATTAGTCATCAAGAATTGGAAATCTAGTTTTTGATGTTATAAGCAAACAATGAATCATGGAACACTACATCAAAAACTAATGATGAATAACATAACATAAAAAAAAATTAGAAATTTAAATCACAATGAGATACTACTTTATAGATGCTAGAATGACCACAAAACAAAACAAACCAAATGCCAATAGCAAGCACGATAGTAAGAAGGTGAAACAAATGAAACCCAAACATTGTCAATGCAAACACAAAAGGCCACAGTTACTTTGTAAAGTAAAACATCACTTACATATGACCCAGCAATATCACTCCTAGGTGAGATTCACACCTGTATATGAAAGTTTATAACCACTTATTTATAATCATCCCAAACTGGAAACACCCCTCATGTCCTTCAACGGGTGGATGGATTATTTTAAATGTGGCACATTAATATAACAAAATATAATGAAATAATATAACGAATTATAATATAATGAAATTAATATAATGAAATACTTTTCAGTGATTCAAAACAAATGAACAACTGATATATACCACATGGATGAATCTCAAATATGCTCTGACAAGTAAAAGAAGCCAGACTTAAAAAACTATGTACATAGTATTGTCTGGGATAGATACAATTACAAGGAAAGAGAGTATGTCATTGGTGACCAGGCTGGGGATTGGGAGAAGGGGTGACTCCATGAGCAGGTCGAGGGGATGATGGAATGTTCTGTATCCTGACTGCCATAGTACTTGCCCAACTCTATGCACTTGTCAAGACTCATAAAACCGTGCATCAGTAAGAGTGTATTCATTGTATATATATATATAAAAAACATAAAAATAAAGTGGATAGGAAGCAGAAAGGTATAGAGTAAAGGTAAAAATACATTCAAGAAAATAAAATAAATATGTTGGGTATCTCCTGTTTTTTTGCTACAAAATTGTTCTTACTCTTTCACACCTCTCTGTGTGCTAGCAGGCTGGCCTTTTTAGGCGACATCAACATGTTCCCTTTCCAACAGTCTTTTGGTGGGCATAGCCACAGGGGGCTCCAATCAGGAGATCAGAGGAGGGAGGAAGGCAATGTTAGGGTATTGATTCTCCTGGTTCCTTCCCTGTGGGACTGCCTCAGGCTGGCTGTGATCTTCCACCAATCACAAAAACTCTTCTGGTCATCCTAGCAATGCGAATCTCCCTTTGCACTTTACAGCATTTACTTCTTCCTCTGATCATTTTTGATCTAGCCATGGTGACAATTCCCACTGATACTAGCCCTAGGGAATTATCTTACAGAGGTAAGAGATTTCCTTACCTCTGTCCATACTTTCGTAAGTACTCTTCTATTAAAATCTTTCAAATCATCCCATTTAAATCTTCCATCCATTTCATGCAGAGATCCTAACAAATAATACAGTGAGTGAAGACTCATGAGAATGAATATTCTGGGGACAGTCGGGAGGCCAGCTTGACAGGGATAAGAAGGTATAATGTGAGTAAGTGAGAAATAAGGTAGAATACATAGAGTGAGGCCATACTCAGCAAGGTCACAATCTCTAAAGCCAGCTCACGCTTGAATTACATGGGTAAAGAAGAAAGCACTGGACACCTTTGAACAGCAAATTAATATTATTAACATAATACTTAATAAAGATTGGCTGTATGCAAGATGGACTGGAGTGGAAAACATGGAGTTTAGACGAACAATGAAGAGCATGATATATGACATGTAAGGTGAGGGGAGCTACACAATCATTATGCAGTGGAAATGACAAGTATAGAAAATTAGATCTTGGAAAATAAGTGGATACAGGACAAGAAAGAATAAGAGGAGCCAAAGATGACTTTGCAGTTTGAAGTCTGGGCAACTGGAAGAATGATGATGTTATTAAAAGGTGACATTTGTTGGGAGTACAGACTGATTTGGAAAGGAAGATGCTTGAAAGGTAAGGAACTCATACCCTCACACCACCATTTCAGGAATTGGCTCTGGCTGGTAGATTTGATTTCAGCTTTGAATTTTTTTTTTTTTTTCTCCCTATGTTAAAGGAAACTCTAAAGCTATCAATCCCCACTGAGACCCAGCAGATGGCTCAATGCGCAGTATTCATAGAGACTGATTCCAGGGACCACTGGGAAGACAAGCTCCAATCCCAGCAACAAGATAAAATAATAATTTCTGTGACTCAACTCAACATAACAGGTCAGATTGATGGTTGTACTCAGGTGAAAGTTACTTGCATTGGATTGGGAAAATGGAAAAAACTGTCCAAACTGAAAGGAAGACTGAGAATGAGAGCTTATCTAGGAGAAGCTGCACCACACAGAAGGGTAAAGGTGAGGGGAATCATGATACTAGATGATTTATTTACTTGGTAATTTACCAGGCAGACCAACGCCAATTACCCAACTGAAATTAGTTAGCCTGGGAAGGAGTCACTTCTGCTCCAGTTCTTCTTCTTCTTTTTTTTTTTTTTTAAGGTTTTATTTACTTATTTGACAGAGAGAGTGAGCGAGCACATAAGTAGGGAGAGCAGCAGAGGGAGAGAGAAGCAGGCTCTCTGCTGATCAGGGAGCCCGAAGTGGGACTTGATCCCGGGACTCCAGGATCATGACCTGAGCCGAAGGCAGACGCTTAACCAACTGAGCCACCCAGTCTGCTCTAGTTCTTGCTCTGATTCGTAGTGATTTATATACTTGGTGCAGTGTGTGGGCACCCAGCCATGGTGATCAGACTACTGAATCTGACATGTGAGGAACACAGGTTAATGGTACACTTAGGTTTCCTGTGTAGTTATTGATACCCTTGCTGCAAAATGTGAAATTTGGCTTGAGAAATGGGGCACGGAAGAAGATGCAGATGGAGGACATCTTTGAATTCAGGTAAATGAAAGGAAACTGCAGAGGGGATACACCCCGGACTCAGAGTTGTGAGGAGACAGTTTCTTCTTTTTTTTGGTCTCATACAGAATCTAACACAATACTGGATTTACAGAAGATGCTCATGAA
The DNA here is from genome assembly GCF_002201575.2 of Neomonachus schauinslandi. Lineage (NCBI taxonomy): Eukaryota > Metazoa > Chordata > Mammalia > Carnivora > Phocidae > Neomonachus > Neomonachus schauinslandi. The sequence goes on along the minus strand of NC_058406.1, from coordinate 119,410,261 downwards.
ATACATTTTGAGTAGAATTAGTACTCACCCAAACTAAAGGCAGTCTTACATACAAAGTAGTATATCATTGCTTGAAAAAGCCAAAAACCTGTAAGATTCAGGTACCCAACAAAGATGTTTAAGTTTTGAAAAATCCAATTTGCTTTCAGAATCATGGAGTGGAATTCTCAAATACATAAGGGCAAATAAATGTCTTTTAGATAAGGGGTAGCTGGTATGACAAGACAATATATATAGCTCAACAAACACTGAAATAAGAACAGATAGGCAGACTGAAGTTACTACTCTCTATTTTTCGAAGAAATCCCAGTGGGGATGAAGATTTGAGTTAAGAAGGCATATCAGAAAAGGTTCAGCACATCAGTGATTTCTCTAACTTGAAATTGAAACAAGGATAGTGCGGATCTGTTCACAAATACCTACCTGATGAATTTCTTTCATCTCAAAAAATTGAGTAGGTATTAAAGAGACATTTCAATAACTGATTTAAATTCTATCACTTCCAAATGAGTAAAGGCACTGTAACAAAAAGTACATGTAAAGATCATCTTCTGAAGTACATTGCTGAATTATTTCTTCCTTGGATAAGCTTCTCTGACAGTGTTTCCCAGTGGTCAGAACTTCATGATTCAATGTTGATAGTAAAATTTTGAGTTTATATTTTTATTTATTTATTTGAGAGAGATGGAGAGGGAGAGAGCATGAGCGGGGAGGGGGTGTGGGGGTAGAGGGAAAGGAGCAGGGGGAGAGGGAGAAGCAGATCCCCGCTGAGCAGGGAGCCCCTGACACAGGGCTCAATCCCAGGACCCCGAGATCATGAAGGCAGATGCTTAACTGACTGAGCCACCCAGGCGCTCCCAGTTTATATCTTTATCATTGAATCAGAAGGCTCCGAAGAACTGCTAATAGAGACTCTAAAAGGAACCTAACCAAAAAAATCTACTAGCATTTCCAAGAATCACTTGTTAGTTTATTAGAAAGTATCCATATCTGTGATGCTGGATTTTTCAATTGTAAATGATATCTTTGTCTTTAGGTTTTTTTTCATTGTCTCTGCCCAGGAGGATTGAAAAAATAGTACATAGGCAGTTTATTGGGAGTAAGTCCCAGAAAAAATGAATAAAAGAATATTCATTAAAACATATTTATTAATGGGATGGCTCAGTCAATTAAGCATCTGCCTTCGGCTCAAGTCATGATACCAGGGTCCTGGGATTGAGTTCCACACTGGGCTCCCTGCTCAGCTTGGAGCCTGCTTCTTCCTCTACCCCTCCCCCTGCTCATGCTCTCTCTTTTTCTCTCTCTGACAAATAAATAAAATATTTTATAAAAAAACATATTTATTAATTACCTATATCATAAATGATTTCTAAGTATTCCTCACAATAGCTGTTATTACTGATATTTTAATTATGATGAAAAAAATTCATGCCAAGAATATACACTACATACCTTAAGGGCAGAATCACTCTTATTTGTTCTTAATTTTATTGATATAAAAACTGAGGCCTAGCTGTGAGGTCCCAAAGTCACAGAACAAGCTAGTTCCCATACTACTGGGAGCAATAAACTCACCTAATACTCAAATATGCAACCTAATTTTTCATGAAGTATACATCAAGAAATAGTTTTTAGGGACACCTGGGTGGCTCAGTGGGTTAAGCGTCTGCCTTCGGCTCAGGTCATGATCCCAGGGTCCTGGGATCGAGTCCTGCATCGAGCTCCCTGCTCAGCAGAGAGCCTGCTTCTCCCTCTGTCTGCCACTCCCCTTGCTTGTGCTCTCTCTCTCTGACAAATAAATAAATAAATCTTAAAAAAAGAAATAGTTTTTATCTTTACATCATTAATAATAGTAAACAACTTAGCTATATTAAGGTATTTATAAGAATCACTACAAAATGCAATGGAGCAACACCTCCCAATATCAATATATTATAGCAAACAGTAAGGGAAATTTCAAGTGGACAGGTAGACAGGTATTTATTCAGTTCTTGATATTTCATTAAATTATTCAAATCACAAAAGCTCTAACAAATGCTTCCCAGCAGAGATCAAATACATAAAGAAACCTAATTGAAGGGGCATTTCATTTAAAAAACAATATGCATTATCTTATTTAAAAGTTTATTAATAAAAATCTGAATTGGTTCTTTTCTTCAGGCTTCGAGAAGAGTAGACGCTCCCATGGGAAATTTTCTCAGCTTTCCCCAAGGCTAAAGAACTTGGTTTTATATAGATTAATAACCTTAGAATTTTATCCTCAAAGAAATGTTTAATAACCTGATAGATTATGGTACAGTGCAAGTGATTTCTATGAAATGTTATCTTCCACTTGTTTTCAGCCCAGCAAAAAGGGATCTCATATAATTGTAGTCTTCTCTCCTCAATGTAGTTTCTATTACTCTCTGAGTTTATCAAGAAGAATAATGATGCTTTGATTAAAAAAGAATATCAGTGCTGCTGTAGTCGGACCTCACCAAGGGCAGGCCTGCACATCATTCTTTGCTCTTTTCCCTGCAACCGTGACAGAGAACAATGGTGAAATACATCAGATTATGGCAATTGTGCAAGGACTGCTGCGTGTCTTCAGTCTCTCATGAAACATTCACAAAACGTTTCTAACCACTGCCTTGTAGATACTTATTAATCTTCAGGGCTTCCTCTCTATAAATATGTAGAGATATGCTAAAAGAGGCAAAGTCAGCCAGCCTCCAGGCCATCAGCCCCGAGTCACCAACCCATTAGCATGATTCTAAGATCTAAATAGAAAGGGCAACACAAGAAATGTAATATATTCTATATTTCCTCTACTTTTCCACCCTCACTATCCTCTGGTTCAGTTTCTTATCACACCTACCCTGCTGTATTGTGATGGTCTTGCAGTCGATTTGCTTGTTTCCTGTGTCTTGCCTCTGAATTCATTCTTCACATGTTTCAAGACAGCACTTCGGTCAGCACTCTACTCTCTCACTGCTCAGAATTTCCAAGCCTTTTAGGTTGTTGACTCTCTCTACCCCACTCCCACCTTCCCTTTCTGACCACGGGGAATATCCCCTGCCTCCCATTCTGCCATTGATCTCTTTAGATTTCAAGCCTTCCCTTACCGTCTGATCATCGTATTATTCTGGGATTCCTCTTGTTTCCTGTCCAAGTTATGTTGAGTGTGGTTCGATGAGAATGCTTCATTGATAAAACTTGATGATTTCCAGTGGGTTCAGGATAATTCATCTTGCAGGAATATTCATGTGACTCTGTTTTAAAACACTGGGATTTCTGGTCTTTCTCTTTTCACATTATTCCAGTGAGACAATTTCTGGTAGCTTTAAAGGCTAACATATATTTTTAATCACTTTAAGCATATAAAAGGCAATTTGACTATTCACAATTGTCAGAGTATTTTTGAACACTGGAAACACTTCTGGGCAAAGTGAAGTGCATTGTTCCCTGAATTGACATTGATCTTCCTTTTAACATTATAACTAATGTAAAGGATTGTGAATATTCTCTGTATGTGGGGTTCTACATATGACTGCAAGAAATTATGTAAGTGCAGAAGTAGTCATATGGGCCTCTTGTCTAGGATCTATGTTTGGAAATGGTCCATATGTGAATGATTAATCCTGTCCTTTATGGAGAAAACAATGAAATGATGTAAATCCCACTGATATTGGCTCTGACTTTAGGTAAACTAAGTGTACAAAACTAAGTCTGAGCAGAAGCTGTTTTTTCCCACTCTCTTTACCATTTCTTTCTCAAAGAAGCAAAATTTTGAAAGCCATATACATTCAACAATGTAGAATTTGTTGTTCAAAGCCAGTCTGTTCCAGAGCATTTACTATGCTAGATGGTATTTGTACATAGCCCTTTATTCAAACCCTTGGGACCAGATATATTTCTGAATGCAGAATTTTGCATACTTTAGGAAAGTAAAACTGCATGCTTCTTCCATTAAAAAAATAGTCCCAGGGGAACCCTGAGCAGTATCCTATACTCACACACATTAATGTGTCAGCAGTGAAAATCATGACTATTCACTTAGGAATCATGAAGTTTACCAATGGTCTCTTATCAAGATAGACAAGGTTTTGTAGCCAAATGAGTAATAGAGACAATTTTAATTTTTTCAGGTGTTTTTTTTTTTTTTAATTTCAGAATTGTAGATCAAGGCTTTTGGATCTGTGGTGTTTAATGAACAATAGAACATGGATTCTGCTCTCAAGGAACCCAACAAGTGTTAATATTTAGCTAGTTCATACTGGTAGGCCCATGCTGGTGTTAAAATATTGGAATACTTTTTTTCCAGTAATTAAGTGGCCACCCAAGGACTCTCCCTTCCAACCCATCCATCTTTTGGATCCCTGGTGCTTTCTCTACACCTGCCGTGGCCCAACTGAAGGAGTAACTTTGGCTCCACAGCCAACCTCTGCGTGGTTGGTAGGTGCCTGAACCATACTGTTAAAAAATTTTGAATATCACTCCTAAACTCACAGGATAGTGAATTTCTTTCAGTAGAGCCAGAGGATTTTGACAGAATGAGAGATTGAGAGAAGTGAGGAGTCCCACTTCCCTTTATTTTTAACTTTTATACGTCAGAGGTTTAGGAGAGCAGAAAGCCAATGAAATCATCTGTAATCCTTAGTTTCTACTGCTCCAATAAGGACAGCCAGTCCCCGAGAGGCCAAGCAGGAAAGGGGTGACCCTGGCAAAGAGTTTCTTTTATGACCTCTCATCAATGGCTTTCATAATTATACTCATTTATACTTACCTCCGATATAGAAAATTCCATATATGCTCATTGATAATTTTTTTCAGCAGATAATAATTTTTCAGCATGGCATAATTGAAAGAGAACATGATTTGATGAAAGACCTATTGTTAAGAACCTCCCCTTTACTTTTTTAGAAATAATGTCCCTGAGCAAATTCCAACCTCACTGAACCTTATTTTTATTTTTCATCTGTAAAACGAGTATAATAGTTCCTATCTGATGCCAGGATGTTTGTGAAAATTAAATGAGATGATATATATTCCTAAACAAATACATGACATGACCATTTTATTTTTATCAGATTGAAAGTGACTCTTTTGGATTCCTGTTGTTGTTTTCACTGAATTCGATCAGCACTGATGGCCATGCTTCTAAATGAGATGCATTGATCTGGCCTCACCCTGCCCAGTTGGCCAGAGGTCAAGGGGTTGAGTGGATACTAATTAAAACTTCCATTACAAAATGCTCCCTCCTCTAATTTAGTGTGAGAGGCAGTACAAGAGAGTAGTTAAGAGCATGGGAATATGACTGGAATATGACTGCCTGAGTTTAAATCCCAGCTCCGGCACTGACTAGCTTAAGCAAGTAATTTAATCTCTTTGTTCTTCATTTACCTCATTGGTTAAATAAGGATAATAACTGTCCCTATCTCATAATATTGCTATAACTATTAAATGATTTAATAATTAGAAACCATCTGGTACAGCGCCTAGCAGAGAAAGCTTTAAGTGTTGACCACGACTAGAAGGACACCTGCCTCCAAGAGGAGTCCTTGTCACAGGTTCTGCAGAGTTGTTCCTTGCGTGAGCCAGGCTGCACTTTAAGAGGCTGCTCCCTGTTCAGTTTCTTGAGAGCCATGTGATCAAAGTAACTCAACTTGTTAGCAACCTTTCTTGTTGTCATTGCCATTGCTGCTGCTGTCCTTCTCCTTCCCTTTCTCCTCCTCCTCATTGTCCTATGCTCCTTCTCCTCCTCTTCCTTCTCCTAAAATTCATCTATAATGCATACCTGTTAGTACTGTAGGGGCCAAAGGCAGGCAGCCCCCAAATGGGCCACTCTGGCATAAAGATGATTCTGAGTTGAAGGCCATCAAGACCCTACCAGCTCAAGAGGAACTTTTGCCCCGCTTCCTTAACTACATAGAAGAATGAAAATCGAGGACCTTCCCAGAAGAAGGATTATTAGCAGAGATAAATTTTATCTGAGTGACCTATCTATATGGCAGGGCGAACATCTAATTACCAAACATCTGCTCTTCTTCTTACTGCCCTGTGAATTGCATTCCTTTCCTTTGAAGTCCCAGACCCCTAATTCCTTCTCCTTATTTCAGGATGACATACATACTTTATTTTGCCTGTCTTTGCCATTTCCATGCCTGTGTGGATTCCCATAGATACGATAATAAATTTGATTTTCTCCTGTTAATCTGTCTCATGTTAATTTGATTCTTTGTCCAGCTAGAAGGATCCTTGAAGAGGACAAGAATTCTTGCTCCCTGACAGGGCAAAAATGTGTGTAACCTGTTATTATTTTTTTGATCTTCCACCTCTAAACTTCCCAGGCCTAAATTCTCCCACCGCATCTTGACAATACTGAAATAGTTCATATCATGCACAAAAAAAGATCTCCCTTCTGTTGTCATCACTTCTTCAGATTTTGACCTCTCCTCATTGGACATTTCTATTCTTATTCCTTCACATATCTAACACTGTGACCATTATACAACCTCTAATAATCTTTATCAGAACCCCGAATGAAGTACACTCCACCAAATCAATATGTCACCCTTCCCCTGGCTTCTGCACCAGCCACAAGTTTAGCCTATGTCACAGTTTGCTGACAAACAGTCTTCAATTTTCTCTCCGATTTTCTAATGCTTATTCCTAATATACCATTTGAAAGAAATATTGTCAAGGTCATGGTATTTAAATGGCAAGCAAGAACCATCTAAGTTGGTAAAGATGGAGTAAAGATTCTGATACGGTAATTTTTTTAATGTTAAAAAGGATTAAGTTCACAGAACATTCCCTACAGAGGTTTTCCCATATCTACATTTTAAGCCAAAATCTTAGATAACCAACTGCCATTTTAGGATAACATGCAAAGTCAGTAGCAAAATTTATTATCCTCGCTAACTTGACTTTGTTAGGAGCTTGGGTCTTCTGAAAACCACTTCTTTAACTACCTGAACTTTGAGAAAAGAATAACCATGAGGCATACAAGAAAGAGTAATTCAATTCTTTTTCTTCCTTTTTGATCTCTCCAGTGGCTTTTCAAGTAACAATGTTTGCTTTTGATCAGGTTCCCCAGCAAAGAGAAATCAAGATAAAAGCGTATGTGCTAACATTTTACTGATTTAGCAATCGTAAGGCAATGTGATGAAGGAACCAGAATGTGGAGTAAGTCAGCCAAAAGTCTAGGAATGCCCCAGCCTCTAGAAACTGGAAGAAGCAAGGAACTGATTCTCCCCTAGAGCCTCCAGAAGAAATTAGTTCTGACAGATAGCACTTTAGCCCAGTAAAACTAATTTTATTCCTCTGACCTTCACAAATGTAAAAGGACAAATATATGTTGTTTTAAGCCATTCAGTTCATAGTAATTTGTTATACCAGCAATAAGAAACTCATACATATTTTGGTACCTGAAGTGGGGTGCTGCTATAACAAATACCTAAATCATCATAAACAGAATTTTGGTAGAGATATGAAAATTAAAGGTGCTGCTGGTGAGAACTCAGAGGATATGAAAAACAGCTTACTGGAAATTAGAGGAAAGGAAATCCTTGTTATATAGTAGCAGAAATCTTAGCTTAATTGTGTCATGCAGTTATGTGCAAAGCAGAACATGTAAGTGATAAATGTGGATATTTATCTGAGCAAAGTTTTGAAGATAGGGCCTGGTTTCTTCATGTTGATTATAGTCAAATTTGGGAGGAAAGAGGCAAAATTGAGGGAAGAACTACTAAGCAAAAAGGAATCTGGATTTGATAATTTGGGAAATTCTCAGCCTGACCAGACTGCAAAAGATGCTAAAATTAAGAAATTCACTGTCAGAAAAGAATGCTCTGGAGAGAAAGCCAGGGGTGTGTCTAGACAACCTTTTGCCAGTTCCTGGGAAGAATCAAAAGGTCAAAGTATTTAGTCTCACGAAAAACTATTTTAAGAGATAATGCATATGAATCACAGATCCTCTCAGCCGTATCAGCAGAAGCCCGGAATGGAGATGAAATTATCCAGAAAAGACCCTTGAATGAGCCTTTGTCTAGTGAAGCGAATACCTGTGTCATATGTGGGAAACCCACAAGGTTTTTACAACTGTTCTATCAGCAGAAACATTGCCAGCTTGGGTTGAAAGGGACAGAGAGGATGAAATTTTAAAAACCTGTTGGATTCCATAAATAGGAACAAGGCTGGTACAACTTATTCAGCTACAGGTATGTTCCTCTTCATTAAAAAGGAGAAATGAGGGACACCTGGGTGGATCAATCAGTTAAGTGTCTGCCTTCAGCTCAGGTCATGATCCCAGGGTCCCAGGATCGAGCCCCGCATTGGGATCCTTGCTCAGCAGGGAGCTGCTTCTCCCTCTGCCTGCTGCTTCCTCGTTTGTGCACACACACACACACACACACATATACACACACACTCTCTCTCTTTCTCTCTCTGACAAATAAATAAATAAAATCTTAAAAAAAAAAAAAGGAGGAATGACTCAGAGGGCACATATGGAGGCTCAGGGGGTAGAACCTCAGTCCTAGAGGGTGGAGCCATGGGCCAAGTAGATGGAGCCAGGAGCTGCGCAGGATTATTCTCAGGCCTGGAAACTGAATTGCTCTCAAAATTGCTTGGGAATAGTGACTTCTTTATTCCTTCCATTTTCTCCCCTTTGGGATGGGAACTGGATAATTTATTCCTTAGATGTTTGGTACAATTCATGAGTGAATCCATCTGGACCTGATGCTTTCTGTTTGGGAAGATTACTGATTATTGATTCAATTTCTCTACTAGATATAGGCCTTCCAGATTGTTTCTTCTTGTGTGAGTTTTGGCAGATTGAATCTTTCAAAAAACTGGTCCATTTCATCTAGTATTTGCCCTGTGACCTCACATCTCTTCTTGATCTAAGAAAAGTTCTTCAGTGTTTTTCTTGTTTTTAGAATGGAGCAGCAACTTCTAAGCTCCTTGCACACTGGATTGGAAACAGAAATCTCACAAACTACTTTCTTTAAGCAGGATAGTTGAGGTGTGAAAGAATGTAATGAAGATGAAATTTAAGGGATTTTATTTATTCAGTTCTTGAGACTTGAGCTGCACAGAATAAGCCAAGAGATGGGAGAGGTTGCAAACAGAGAAGATGGGGAACCACATGGAGAACACAATCTTGAGCATGGCTGAAAAAAGTATTCTTGAATTAAGGGGTGAAACGTTCCTCATTGGAGATTGATGATTCTGTTACTCACCTGTAGAGATGTTTAAACATAGGAAGATGGTGTCAATCTCCTTTTAAGTTGACGGCTAAACCCGAAAAACAAGATATTAAGAAGTGCTAATAATGTGTGATGTTCAGAAGACAAATGGGACAAATAATACCTTAGTCCAAAAACCACATAAACTTTCAATATTCTTCTTCATGATACTTTTCTGATCTATACATCTGGAAATTTTCTGCTCCCTCCTTTCCCCCCAAACTACATGACATTTTATCTCTACTTTTCTCCGTACCAATCTCTCCATATACTGCATTATAATGATAATTTTTTTCATTTTTTGAGATTAAATATTGATTGACGGATATTTATTGAGTACCCACATTGTGTTTGTGGGCCCCATACCTCTTCTTATGATTGAGATTGGAAACTTTCTCTAATTTATTCTTGATTCCACCAAAAGGTCTGAACCAGAATTTTATACTTATATAAATAAAAGGCAAATGCTTAGTGAATTAAAAATAAATAAAGTTACTTTAGTGTTCACATGTTCATGCTTGCACACATTAACTGGCAGAGGTAACAGCTAAAAGGACTAAGCTTTTCTCATGAATTATGTCACTTAATCCCATGCAAACTTATGATGTAGATACAGATATCTCTATTTTACAGTTGAAGAAACTTAGCTTTAAAAAGGTTAGGGGCGCCTGGGTGGCTCAGTTGTTAAGCGTCTGCCTTCGGCTCAGGTCATGATCCCGGAGTTCTGGGATGGAGCCCCGCATTGTGCTCCCTCCTCCGCAGAAAGCCTGCTTCTTCCTCTCCCACTCCCCCTGCTTGTGTTCCTTCTCTCGCTGTGTCTCTCTATGTCAAATAAATAAATAAATAAATAAATAAATAGGTTACACAACTAATAAGGACTCTGCTCCATGACTAGCCAACTCCAGTAGTTTATTTTTTTAACCAGCATCTTCTTCAATCCATAGCGTATATTGCCTGTTCACATAAACTCTTGAATTTTCACCATCAGAACTTATCAAAAATGCCAAGGTCAAACATTAAGAAAAAAAGAATTTAGAGGACAAGCAAAAAGGAAGACCTTCATCTGAGAATACTTAAGTTGTGTAATCACAGTAATGCAGCATTATGAGAACAAAATTCCTGAGAAGAGAGTCTCTGTCGGTGATGTCCCTTCTTGCTCACAAGACACCAACATGCACAGGAGCCTTGGCTCAGCCTGTTCTTGTCTGCTCAGACATAGTGTGTTTGCTGAGATCAGCATGGAATGCCTGCCTGTACGCACATCTCATCACCCATACGGCTTGACCACAATTTGTCTGACTCCTTGTCATGGCTCATATTTTGCTTTCCGTTTTGGCCCTGGTGCTTAGGCTGCTCACAAGTGCCCCGAAGGGCTTTGCCAGGACCATTTGATGACAATCATCCAGGCTGCCGCAGCACAAGCACTTTGTGGAGTTGAAGGCACTTGATTGAAAATCACTTACTCCATCCCTGAGAAGTAATATTTTCAGTTTATTTCACACAGACAACACTTTCTCAAATTCAGAGTGGTTGTCTGTTTCCATAGCACAGGTAATTTATTCCAGTTACTTAAGACTGAACTCTAAATCCATGTGCCGTTAGTAATTTAGGATGGATATAAGGAGGAATTTCCGAGAGCCTTATGCGTTATTAAACACTGAAATGTGCTACAGAAGAAAACTGAAGGACCCTCTTCCTACAAAGGTGTTTAAAAACAGAATCAGCGAACATTATCCAGAGTGGGCTAGGATGAACCCATATGAAGGCAAGGATATGGGAGAGATGACTTCTCAAGGTCCTTTAGAGGGCTGGCATTCTATGATTCATTTGCTGTAAAATCAATGATCTGTGTTGAGAAAAATTGTATCTTATCAGTATGTGAAGAAAGCAAACATAAAATATTCTAGAGGCAATGATAAGCATTTATGGTGTACTAAACCAATCCTGCTGCCTTAGAAGATATTTACCAAGTTTCATTGATTGCAAATGTGGCAGTGATACTACACTCTTGAGGGGGAAATACACCAGTTTTTAATGTAGCATTTAAAACTCATGCAGTTGTGATGTGATGAGCACTGGGTGTTTTACGCAATGGATGAATTATTGAACTCTACATCTGAAACTAATGATGTACTATATGTTGGCTAATTGAATTTAAATAAAAAATAAAATAAAACTCATGCAGTGAGAATGGAGATAGTCTTCCAAAACATGTGACCTTCATTTACTGCCTACATTCAGTAAACGAGAGGGGTTAGGAACCTTCCAAAATGTCCCTCCATTCATATTATACATGAACCTGAAGATGTAAATGAGGTTGTACCATGCTATTTTTAAATGGCATCTAGCCTTTTTATTCTTTCATTCTCATAGATTGCTTAGGCAGTATTCCACTTAGCATGGCTGTACTCCAAAATTTGGGGCTCTGGGAAATGAGAACGCATTTTTATTGTTGAATAATGTTGATTTACTTGCCTGCTGAGCTTCCAAAAAGTTATTTAGCCTAAAGAATGAATATAATGCTGCTTTAACTTTAACCATAAATGAATGAATGAATTGGAAGTAGGTTTTTTGTGTTGTATTTTTTCATCTTAAACAGTGGAATTGGAAGAGGTAGAAGGCATTTATGTAGAAACACTGCAAAGAATGTATTGGCATTTTCATTGGCTTTGCTACTTGGTGTGACACTGAGTCCCTTTGTTATTTCATTTTAACATTATTGATAATTTTCACTTAATTTTGATGGTATCATATTTCCATTTATTTACTGAAAAAATAATTTTTGAGCACCAAATGTGTTCCAGGCACTGTTCTGGCTGCTGGCATATAGTAGTGATCAAAAAGATGAGGCCCTTGTCTTTGTAGATCTTACAATGCACTAGAAGAGACATACTGACAGGGGAATCCTAATAGAAAACTGTTTCAAATGTGCACATGTGTTTTAGGCAGGAAGGACTGGCAAAGTGCAAATTCAGAGAGAACTTGAGAGAGCAAAGGGGAAAGGGGCATGTGATGGGATGAGGCTGGAATATAGGCTAAAAGCAATGAGGACACACTGAAAAGAATTATGCAGAATATTTTGTTTAGCATATAGATAAAAGAGAAAGGAGATAACAGAGAGGAAAGAGGGAGAGACAGTTGTGTAGACTTTCCTCAGTTACCTGGGAGAAAATGGGAAGCGGCAAAGAAAGAAATGGCTTACATACGAGAAATGAAGGAGTGATGCTGGAGGACGATAGAGGAGTATGAGTCAGTATGAAACTGTCTTTATAAAGAAAAATGCTTGTCTACTGGATGTGCAATCTTCTGAAGTTGATGCTGTCAGGACCTTGGGGTACGAGCCTATTTTCTAAAGGCCTTCATATGTCTGACTTACAGCATGACTTAAGTTATGAAAATAAACATTGAGGGAAGAGTAAGACCAGGGCTGTAAAAAACATTCCTTCCATCAACAGGTAGGTTCTATTTCCTCTTTTTTTGAATCTGGGCTTATCCGTAACTGTTTGACCAATAGAGTACAGTGAGAGTAATGCTTTACCAATTTGGAGTCAGTCCCTTATGAAGACTCGCCATTTATACCTTTTGCCTTAGATTCCTAAGCCATCACATTAAGAAATCTGACTACTCTGCTATAAAAACCATGTGGAGAGGCTCTGAGACTACATGAAGAGGAAGAGGGGCTCAACGGAGCCCAATGTTCCCAACTTCCCCTCCGAGGTACCAGGCAAGTGAGTGAGGCTGACTTGGACCCTTCAGATAAGCTTCCCCACTAGCTGAATACCACTGGTTGATCCCAACTGATGCCCCACAGGGCAAAAGAATCACCCACCTGAGCCTTGCCCAAAGTGCTGACTCAGAAAACTGGGGCTATCAGTAAATGGTTGTTGTTTCAAGCCACTAAGTTTGGGTACTTTGTTCCAGAGAAATAGATAACTGGAAAAATATTTGTTGCCAGGAGTGAGGTGCTGCCATAGAGAAATCTAAAACCAGTGGCTTTGGGACCTGGCAGAAAGAAGCTAGAATGGCCTCAAGGAGACTAGTAGTGAAAGCTAGAAGAGCCTTGGGGAGGATGTGAATACTTGAAAGAGACTGATGGGAACATTATTGGAACTGAAGAAAAGGAAACTTTGGTTATGTAGTGCCAGGAGGTTTGGCAACACCTATGACCTGCAGAAATGTAGAAGATAAAAAAAACGTACCTATTGAACTCATTGATCTAGCTAAGTGGATTTCCAGACAGAATGCTGAAACATTGACTATTCCAGCTATGGTAAAATAGTCTATTACAAAACATAAAAAGAGAACTGGACATTATTCTGTTTTTGAGAAGAATTTAGAGAAGATAGAGAGTTCCCAGGAAAGTTTTTCTAGCCAGCCGAAAAACTCTCAAAGTAGGAAATGGCCTTAAAGCTAAATTCAAACCAAAGACAGTAAGACTCAGTCCCTGGGAAAGGTTGAAATCAGGATGAGGCTGTAAGACCCCTTGTTTAATACTTCAGAAAGATATAAGGGTATGCCTCACAGAATGTTTTTGTTGGACAATAGTATTTTTAAGAATTTTAAGTGGTTTTTTTTGTTGTTGTTATTGTTGTTTCCAAGACCCTCACCAGTTGCCCAAGACAGGTTAAGTGGCCATCTTGGGAAGTAATGTAAGTATGGCTTTTGTCTAACGGAGTGAAATATAATGTGATATATTAGACACCTACAGAATGTTAAGATATTTGTTGACTGAGAGACTGAATTAAAACAGACAGTACAAAATGAAAAAAGAAAATTCTGGCATTTGGTCTCCTGCCTATGGAAAGGAAGCAGCCTGAGAAGACTACACAGCAATGCACCTGGTGCATTTCTTATGGGAAAGGAAGGATGACTCAAATTCACAAAGGGTGGATCTAAATAGCACTGAGGATATCTCCCAGGAATCTGGAATGGGCAACATGCACCTGGACAGATTCAGAGTCGCTATGAATCAGTTATGTGGCTATTTTTCCCCATTTTGAAGGCAGGTGTCCGCTGTGGTTGCCCTAACTGTCTCACATTGTATACTGAGTGAGTGGGGTGCAGATGATTTGTCTCTTTACTCACAGGTCTTCAGAGCAAGAGGAACCATACTCAAGGAACCACTCTTGAGGAACTTCATCCAAACCTGCTCCTGATCTTAGATTAACTAGATTGTGGACTTTGAGATGATGCCATAATGGGATGAAACTTTGGGCATCTTGCTGGAGGTGAATGAATTCTGCATGGAGAAGAAATGTAAATAATTTGTGGCTATAGGAAAGATGGTAGCAGAGAAACCATGTTTGTGAATTACTTAAAATTTCCCTTTGGAGAGGTTGGATCTATTTCCCTTCCATTGAATCTACACTGGACTAGATTCTTTGGAGCATTATGGCATGATGGGATGGAATGATTCTACACCAGTTGCAGACCTAGACTTTAAAGGGACTGTGAGTTTCTGTCTTGATACCTTAAATCTCTGAGCTGTCATTATAAAATCTGATTTCCCAGTTGGAGATACCACATGGAGAAGATCTAAGACTACATGGGGAAGGTGAAAAGCCCAGCTGAGGTCAACTCTCCAGACATGCCCCTTCAATTGGCAGGCATGTGAGTAAAGCCAGTGGACTTTCTAGAACAGTCCAGCTGAATTCCACTGAAAGATGACAGTCAAAGTTACATAGGAAAGAACCACCCAGCTAAGACTGCCCAAATTCTGATGTACAAAATCATGAGACATAATGAAATGCTTTCCGTTTCAAGCTACTATATTCTGAGGTAATTTAGTTTTGCAGCAGGAGATAGCCGGTGCAGCCCCTTAAGAAACTGACTTGGCAGGAACTGAGGAATCTGAGTGGAAAGCTTGTATTTGTATCAGTGGAAGCATTAACTGAAGGAAAGATAGAAGCTTTGAGGATTGAAAATAAGGATAGACCTTTAGTGAGAGGGCACAATGACCCCAAGACAGTGAGGAATATTTATTACAGGCTTATAATCCACATAAGCAAATAGCTGATGACTGATAGATCTCCGGCAGGCCATATAAGTAATTAATATTGGTGCATATAATGTATGATTGTGTCTATCATTGTAAGAACTTTGAAGTGGCCATGGTCCTAGATGAATTTGAATAATGAATTAGGTGGGTCTTTGAGAATTCAGATGCTAGGGAGTAATTGGCCTTTCTCCTGAGACTTAGACTTCTCTCAGAGGTTTTCTGACACTTGATGAAAGTTCTTACTTAATTCATTATATCCCTTCATTTAACAAGATTTATTGTATCCCCTGCCTATGTACATTCAGTAAGAAGTTCTGTTATGGATAGAAAAAAGGAGATGCTATCCTTGCATTCAAGGGACTTACCGTAGGGTGGAAAGGATCAGACAAAGAACTGAAATAACTCTAATGCAGGGAAGAAAATAATGATTTCTAGCATTTGGAGAGGGTCAACTGACTATACGATTTTGGAACCTAGTCAAGGAGCTTCCTAAGTTTAAGAGGTAAGAACTTAGTTCCTGAATAGACTCAGGTACCAGAAAAGGACAAAAGAATAAAGCAAAAAGCCAGTTACTGGAAAACATTTTACCAAGATCTCCATGCAATTTGAAGACAAAGTGATTATATCCTGATCCCTAGCTTCTTCATTGAGCTTTTAGAACCTGGAACATTAACTAGAGTCTACCTCTTAGAGGAATTGCAAGTAAGTGCCAAATCACTCCAACTAAGAAAATTAGAGGCCTGCTTGAGATTAGAACCAGTAACAGTAGATGAGATGTCAGTAACTCCATGAAAATGTTGCTGCCTGAAGTTCCAATATAATTCATGTTGAAAGAGTGGGATACTGACCAAGTTGGACACAGTTTGCCCATGACTTTATGATGGATGCTGCTGATTGAATCCCAGAGCCAGTATACTCTCCTTGTTCTCACTCCTGCTCTCTTGTTTTCACCCAATCATCCTCTTTCTACAAATTGCTTGTGTCCTTATCACTCAATCCAAAAGGCTCTTCCCTGCCTTCCCACCTTGCCCAGCTCTCCAACCAGGTATGGTTGTTTGCGTTGTTCAATAATGAGCACAATTTAAAAAAAAAAAGTTTTGCTTTCTTAAATGATAGTCCCTCCTCCATACTCACTTTCCCAGACTCTCTTACCACTGTGGTTGATTAAACTGGTTTATCAAACAGTTTTCTCCAAGGAGACATAAGAAAATCTCCACTAGTTAGATAGGTAAGAAACCTCCTTCAAGAAGAGGTTTCTTAAGCTGCCTCTTTTCCCTTTTTTCTACCTTGAAAATAGATGTGATATCTAAAAACGCAGAAGACATCTTGCAACAATGAAGCAGCCAGCATGAAAATGAAAAGCCAACACACCAAGGATGACAGAAAAAGGAAAGAAAGATCTGGGTCATTGATGACATTGCTGAGGTTCCAAATCAGCTGTGAGACCTCTTGTTAAGGACATAATAAACATTCTTTTTTTTTTTTTTAAGATTTTATTTATTTGCGAGAGAGAGAATGAGAGACAGAGAGCATGAGAGGGAGGAGGGTCAGAGGGAGAAGCAGACTCCCTGCTGAGCAGGGAGCCTGATGTGGGACTCGATCCCGGGACTCCAGGATCATGACCTGAGCCGAAGGCAGTCACTTAACCAACTGAGCCACCTAGGCGCCCCCATAATAAACATTCTTATTTACCACACTGTTGGACAGGCTTTCTGATACCTAGAGGAATGAAACGCTAACTGATGCAGTTATTTTTATTTCATTAAATACATAATGTAACTGATTGTAAGTTATAACATTATTTGATTATATCATTATTTAATATACTGAGCAAGAAAATAAGTTGCAAGTTGCACAAAATAAAATGTTTCTTATCACTTATAATTTTTATTTTATGCTTCTGAAAAAACCTCTTTTCTATTTAAAAAGACATGGATTTTTATCATTGATTCCATCTGTGAATACATTAAAGAGAATAAGTAGAGCAAATTTCTTAAAGTGCAGTAAAACATCTTCACATTCAATGTACAGTTCTACTGAATACTTTTGTTACTCGTAGTCTTCTATTTCCATGTTTTTTTTTTCTACATATCATTCTTTGTCATTAACAGTGTGGATGATGCAGTATTTCTGAAATGAATTCATAAAACAATGAATTCCAGTGTTTGGGCTCTTGA
Organism: Neomonachus schauinslandi; assembly: GCF_002201575.2. Classification (NCBI taxonomy): domain Eukaryota; kingdom Metazoa; phylum Chordata; class Mammalia; order Carnivora; family Phocidae; genus Neomonachus; species Neomonachus schauinslandi. The sequence goes on along the minus strand of NC_058406.1, from coordinate 119,392,856 downwards.
GCCTGCTTTGCATGTGTGTAGAGCAAATCAATTTTTGGATTTCCACTTCAAGAATATCCCTAGACACATATGATTAACAATTTCTAGCACCCTCTCTCCACAGTATTGAGTTCCTAGGAGTTATGAGAGTATAGGACTATTGTCCCTAGAATTTTCTTCCATGCCACTGCCACTGTCACTCATTCTGAAAGTTTTTACTTGCTGGTGCTTCTGACACTTGTACATTTTGTGTAAGTAATGAGTACTATGTCAGAACTACTATCTTTCCGCCAGCAACTAACTGAAAGACCCACTCCAATGAATGTAAGAGTCATCTTTCCTTACATCAGATTTCTCAGAGGCAAAGACTGGATGAAGTGATTTATTTAAGTACAGAATGATTCGCAGCATCCACAGCTTTTATGTTTAGTGGGACCTTCACTGGGACCTTCACTGTGCCCTCCTCTGGGACCTGAGATCTCCAGAGCTGCAGAGCCTAGAATTGTACCAAAAATTCACCAAGTCAGTCACTGAAATTGATGGTGATTGAGCCACTCCTACCACTCCACTTTGATTTTTGAACCCATGTATTTTACGTGTGGATAATGCACCATGTGCAGGAGACACTGATTTAAGGTGTATACAACACACTGACAAAGAGCATAGCACAGGATGTCATTTCCAAGCTAGCGACTTCAAGGGAACATCACACTACATCAAACAAACACTTTATGGTGCAGTATATGTAGAACCAGAGGATACAGTAGTCATGCGCCCACTGCTGCATCTCCTTTGCTATAGCCATGTTATATGAAGTGCCACGTATGTAATCAGATACTCCGTGAATCCTTGGGATAATGGTCCTGACTGACGTACTGCAGACAAGAAAGACAAAACTAGGCCTATAATAGGGGTCAATCTGATCACAATGAAAAATTGTCTATTAAAATGTAGAGCATGTCAGGTATAATCAACCTGCTATCAAGTTGCTGGTTTTATTTCTTTGCAGATTATACTTCAACCTGGAACTTGTATCTAGAAGAAAAGTTGTAATGCTTGAAATGGAAAATAAGCATGGAAATTATAAAGATTTGGCTAAAGAGTTGGGGAACAAGAAAGTGAATGTGTGTGTGTGTGTGTTTTTTAAAGATTTTATTTATTTATTTGACACAGAGACAGAGAGCACAAGCAGGGGGAGTGGCAGGCAGAGGGAGAAGCAGACTCCCGGCTGAGCAGGGAGCCCGATGCGGGACTCGATCCCAGGACCCTGGGATCATGACCTGAGCCGAAGGCAGACACTTAACCGACTGAGCCACCCAGGCGCCCAGTGAATGTGTGTTAAGAGAAACTATAGTGATAAAGGTCAGGAGAAGGTACAGTGAGATAGGGGCTCTCCCATCCATTAACACTGGTAGAGAAAATTATTAAAAATTTTTAGCAAAACTTGGGCACCTGGGTGGCTCTGTAGGTTAAGCAGCCGACTTTTGATTTCAGCTCTGGTTGTGATCTTGGAGTTGTGAGATCAGGCCCCCAGTTGGGCTCTGTGCTTACTGTGGAGTCTGCTTGAGATTCTCTCTTCCCATCTCCTTCTGCCCCTCCTGCTTGTGTGCACATGTGCTCTCTAAATAAATATATATATAAACAAGATCTTTTTAAAAAACATGTTTTCAGCAAAATTACCTTGCAGAATCAGCCAAGCATTAATACCATTTCACTTCGTAATTCCAATTCTAAAGATAAGAACCAGTAGGACACATGGTACAAAAATATTTTAATTGATTTAAAAATAGAGGTAAATTAAATAAAGTTGTTAGATTCATAGACTGGACTATTATACTCCTAGTGAGTTATGTTTCAGTAATGGCAGCAGCTAGATCTGCCCTCGTAAGAGGAACACTCTATCTTGCCACATTTATATTCTCTATCTTCTGCTGAAATGGCTCCTCCATTCTGGAGTTCATTGTTTAGGTACCGGGATGGCTGATAACATAGGCTGCCTGACATGTACCAGATAAATCATCCTATCCATTTCAATGTTTAATGCCTCTTCTACAGTGGATGCTCTCAGGTGAGTACTAACCTGTGACACAAACATTTCCACACTTTGTGCTCACTTTCATAGGTCCAGCCAATCTTCAATGAATGAAAGTTTCTATAAGCCCTTGGAGGCTTCTTACTCCACAATCCCTTACTGCCCATCTGCTTTCTCACCCAGATGACCCTGAAAGCTCAGCCTCCTTACCATGATGTCTCCCAGACATATATGTACATTGTCCCTGTGTATCTGAACCCCAATGGTAGGTAAGACTCGTTTTTAATTTCTTGTGCAAATTAGGGGATGCAACTGGTTATCAAATTAAGTGTCCTTTAGCTAGGCAGAGTAAAGATAACTAGGGGGCTCTATTGCCTAACTGTTTTTACTGATTTTCAGAGTCTGCATTCTGGCTCAGTTAAGAGATGTTTTGCCCGTTACCAGAGAAATGGACCTATGCATCATGTAAAGTGCTTGGCTTGGATCAGAAGCTGCATGCACATTACTCCTTTCCTCCTGTCTACCCTACTCAAATCATATTTACAAAGTACTATCATCAACTAATGCTTTTGTGTAATTAGTTATTCTATTTTTTTAGGTGATGATATTATTTTAGTCATCTTCCTAACTGGGTTAGTTGTGCAATTTCTAGGGATGCTAAAACAATTGCCTAGTGGCTTGTGGGATATACTGAAATTTTTAACTTTTTTTTTGGTCCGTAATAATGAACAATCATGTCAGAGCCTAGAAATGGTTTCATCGTCAGAGAGTTTAGTCAGTCCAGTTCTGGAAGGACCAATCATAGGACATATCTCTGTCTATTCCCTCTTCCTTCAGGCCTATTACTTCATTTCCTTAAATTATAATACGTACATTAAACTTACTGTAGACAATTTAGAAAATAATAAGTAAAAGGAAGAAGATAAAATTTATCCCTACAGAAATAAGCAATATTAACATTTTTGTATATTGCCTTGGTTTTATTTATTTTTATTTTTATTGTTTTTATTTTTTTAAAGATTTTACTTATTTGAGAGAGAGAGCACAAGCAGGGAGAGCTGTAGGCAGAGGCAGAGGGAGAAGCAGGCTCCCCACTGAGCAAGGAGCCCAATGCGGGACTTGATCCCAGGACCCTGGAATCATGACCTGAGTTGAAGGCAGACACTTAACCAACTGAACCATGCAGGCCTCCCGTCTTGGTTTTATTTTTTAGATATATATGTTTATGTGAATATGTTTACATATTAGAACCATACATAAACAATATAGTACACTCATATTTTCTCTTGGTTTCATTCATAGCCATTGAGTGACATCACTAAAATTATTTCAGAAACATAACTGTAGAAGTAGAATAGTCTGTCCAATAGATCTAACATCATTTATTTAATTTACCTTTGTTTTTAAACTTTGTATTAATTAGGATAATTATTTTTGTACCCCATGTCTTATTACTTCTTCTTAAAGTCTCTTCTAAATGTATGTTTAGAATTGATACTGAGAAATGGAATTACAAGGCCAAATTAACATGTGGCTCAGTCTACAAATTAATTTTGAAGAACAATATTAACAATTTCCTCTCCACCATTAATGAATGAGACAGCCTGTCTCACCATGCCCTCTCATGACTTTATCACTGTAGCTTTTTTTGCACACATTCACTTTCTTACTTTCCAATTCTAAAACCAAATCTTTATCATTTCTGTGCTTGTTTTCCATCTCAAGCATGACGGCTTTCCTTTGGGTTTTGTCCCCGCATAAAGCTATGTGTTAAAAAGAGCCACTACTGAACTGGATATATTGGTAAAAGCAAACCAGAAAATTCTGAGTGTTAGGAATGTGTTTATACACACAAATCATTGTTTGACCACATTCGTCCTTTGCTCTGTAAAAGCTCCCCACCCTTAGGCCAAAGACCCACATCCATCTTTCTCAAACATCTGTGTTTCATTTATAAACTCAGAACTATGGAACTGAAGTGACTCTATCTTTCTCTACTTTTTACTGATCTTAGCTTCATTAAACACATCTACTCAAAGTAACCTTTCCCTATTCATTTCTTTCCCACTTGCACAACTTCCTTAATACTAAACTCTTTTTCCATCATGCCCACAGTGTGCCATAGTCTTCTTTCAGGCCCAAAAGAAGCATGTCTTGGAATCTCTTCCATTCATTCATTCTTTTGTTTATCCAAGAGATATTCATCAGGGTAAGCCCTAGAAAGATGCTGGAATCCTGCCTTTCTGGTGTGCTCCTACTTCCTGGAATTCCTGAGGGATCCCAAGGGTCAGCAGTATATAACTGGTGATGTCTTATTGCTCAAATTAACATTTTTTCATTACTCATCATCTGCCACAAAGTGTGAGTGAGCCATAAGGAAAATTTATACCTTCTTATACATATTCTATTTTTTTAAAGATTTTATTTATTTATTTGAGAGAGAGAACACGATGGGGGTGGAGAACACGAGAGAGAGAGCACTAGGAGAAGCAGGCTCTCCACTGAGCAGGGGCTTATGCCATATTCTAAAACCACATAATAATATCATCATCTTTATATATTTCATACTGAGTATAAATATTTGACATCTACCAAACTCTTTTTCCACTGGTTTTCAATTTGGTATTAACCATTGATTGTGTTACTTTGCCTCTTATCTTACTCACTACTCTATTTATAACAGATGTTTCCAACAGCAGTGCTCACATGGTCACACAGCACTACAAACCGTGTTGTTACAGCAATGCCTCCCAACATCCAAAACTGCTTTTGTATCCTCTTCTCATCAGCCAGCCTTTTAAATATTTAAATGTCAGTTACATCTTGTGAGTGCTTGAGTTCAGGATGAGAAGGATGCTCAAAAATACACGGCATGATGAAAGAAGACATGGGACCCCCTAGGTTGTTCTTCCTTGAATTGAAGATCTGACAGTTGCTGATTTGGTCTTAGAGGCTTGTCTCAGAGCAGACAACTAGGCATTCTCAGATATTCAAGGTGCCTCAACAATTCCAGTCCTGTTTTTGGAGGTCAAGTTGAGCTTCTAGACCAAAAGACTAGAGTATAGAAACTTAAGATGAGTCTCTGGACCTACCGGTGGGCCTGGGGCCCTGAAAGATACCTAATCTTTTAAATTAGCATCAATGGGTGGGCAAAGTGTGCTGGACTCAAAGGCTACCAGCATGAGTACACAGTGCTCAATGCTACATGGCTTGTGGAGACAAAAAAAGAGCCCAGTGTTCTGCAAAATATCACATCTCAACTAGGTTTTCGTTCTATTATTAAAACTAGGCTTAATTATGTTGAGTTGCTATTGAGCTGGGGAAAGATAGAGCAGGGAAAAACAAGGAGGGTCTTATTTAAGGCTGAGAAGCTAGGCCAGATCTGGACTTGCAGGTGAGATCATAGATGAAGACAGGTTTGAGGAACCAGAGAGGCAAAGAAGATCCTATAGAAGTGTGCCTTCTAGTTTTGCTTTGGCTTCTATCCCAGCTTTCCTTCTCCTTTCTGTATACTAGGGGATTTGATGTCTGGTGTGACTATAGCAACCTCTGCCTGAATTTCTTGTTTATTTACACATTCATGTTTCTTTGAAACCATTGAAAGGATCCTCTGCTTCTTGTCTGATAGTACTACTGCTAAGTTCCTAAAGAAGCTGGTCATGTAGCATCTCTCAGCACACTGAGGACTTGCTTTTGTAAGGTGCTGTGCAGGCTGCAATGGGGATATCATTTTATAAGACAAGGTCCCTCAAGGAGCTAAAATACAGTCAAGTAGATGAAACATGGCACCTATAAGTCTAGTACAAATCAGTGTGTAAAAATATTTTGTGAAAAATAAAACATTTTCATTTCCCTAGGAAAAGATTGATTGTTCTTTGGTCATAGTAACAAGTAACTCCCAGATCTGGCATTAAACAATCCCAATTGATCATTGAAAACTGTGAGTCAGTAATCATACATCTGAATGCCAGGCATTCTGTGACATCCCCATACTTCTGAAAGTATCAGCAGCAGCCACGTTCCAATAACCAACCCTCCACAGCTAAAGTTCAATGAATTCCTCACAGGTCTTGCTTCTGTACATCACTGATCCTGAACCTCATGCTTCTCCAACCTATATGAGATCAGTGATTGCTTTATTCAGAGAGATTGCATCCTGCAAGCACAATTTTTCTTTGTCTAATACACAACAAATTCTCCTTACTGCTTTAGATTTCCAGTGACAACTTCTTTCTTTGACTCATTAGTCTATTTGGTCAGGTGTGTTTCCCTTGGAGTCACAAGGTATCAGGAAATCAGCAGCCCATGGAGAAACAACCTTCCAAGTCTAGACTGACCAATCATGAGTCTTTAATAATGCCATTACCAAGTCTGGTACTCTGATTGTGGGAAATAATTATGCCAGTTGTCAGGATATAGATGATACCATGGAGAGAAGCTTTCTTTGTAAAAGCAAGATAGTAGACAATTTTGGAGGAGAGCTATAAATGATAAGGCATGCTATCTTTCACTATGAAGTATCAACATCAAAATGGGAAAAAAAATAAAATGTTTGCCTGTGAGGTCAATGATAATCTGCCATCTTCCTCCCACCTTCATTAATTAGAATTAAGATGGCCAGGTCTCTTATCTCTACTGTATTTTTTTTCCTTTATAGCCAGAGAGGAAAGGGCCAAAAGCTTTGAAGAAAGAGAATTTATGTTTTTAAACCTAGGCATTTAAAAAAAGAAAAATATTGGAGTCAAAGAGGAAAGATAAAAGATCTGAATTATTATAATTGTAATGTTAGCCACTGGAAATTATCATCTGGGAGTTTTTCCAGTATAAAAATAGGCTATCACTTGCTTTACAGGAATTTAGAAAGCGAGGGTATGTAACTATGGCTCAATAGACATATTTGTTCACTGGATATGGCAGGCTTAATGCAGGTTAAGATACCTCATGTTTCACCAATTCTATTTGGTGGAAAAGTCCTCCAGCTTCTAGACTAGGTTTAGGTGGAGGTGCATGGCAAACTGAGAAGTCAGCTGAGGAGGATTACCATATAAGCTTTCATATTTGGGTAAATGATAATGAACAATGAGGATAACTAAGGGCCTATAATCCAGCAGGACAGAGGTGATTTCAGGGGTGATTATATCGTAAGGCAGATGGAAAATATCCCAGAGTGAGAGAGGAAGCTGGGCAGAACAGACTGAGGGGAAAGCTATTTCCCTTAGAGAAGACTCAGAATGAGATGATAATGTGTTCCGTTATCAGTGAAAGGCCACTGAGACCTATCTCCTGCATGCTTTCCAGCTAACTTTTCAGAGACAGATGTCTTATTAAAAAACAATTCTTTCTAAAATCATAAGCATAACTACTAAGAAGTCTACCTTCCTTTTAGGACAGCTGAGAGCTAAAGAGACGAAGCCAGGATTCTTTTTGCTCTGAAATATCAAACAAGGTCATGCTTCTTTTTTTGGAGATTGTTTTTTGTTTGTTAGGTGATCCCACAGAGAAGAAACTGTCTTTATTCCGAAATTATATAATGAAGAACCTTGGCCCTAGCCAACCTCCCCTTAGCATACAGAAGTATAAAAGAAATCCTCCAAACCTCACAAAGGCTTATGATTTGATTAAGTTAATCTAGGAGGGAGGCACCTTCCCTGAATAGAACTATCAGCCGACTTCTTTCTTCTGTTCAATGGCCACCTATTATATGACTTGTCTTATGACCTGTGATTGTGTAAGCAAACACTATGGATTTTAGATTACACATTTTGCTACAAAAAGGATTGGAAAGGGCTAAAGATCCATTGAAAACCAAATAAGGAACAAAACTGTTCAACCTAGGGCATGAATTACTTAAAGACCTGCTCCTAATATATTCCTATAGGTAGTTAAATTTAAAAAGCTTCAAAAATTAGCAAAAATAAAAATATGAGAAAAATTAAAGAGAATAATGAAAATAAATGAGGTAAAAGAAATTTTTAAAATTCAAAAGAATTACGAACTTGCTAAAATAAAGACAAAAATAAATTGTAAGAAAAAAAATTTCAAGTGAGTAATTGAAAATATACTTTAGAATATTCAATAAAACTGCTGAAATTTTAAAAGAAGACAACAATATAATCGGATAAAATGAATATTTTTTGAAAGACTAGCTTAAAGAAGAACAGCAAATAGACCAAAAAGAAAAAGTTAAATTATTCAATGATAATATTCTAAGACTTAGTACCATGGCACAGGGGCATATGTTCTCATAAGAGAAAGCCAGTGAGCACAGCAGAAAATACTTGACCTTTCTATTTATATGCGAGAAGCCTTTCTTTTCTTATTTTTTAAATCAAGAGTCTCCTTATTTAGAAAGTAAAGGTAATCCAATATATGGATACAATTTTATTGAATTAAAATATCACATCTCCAATAATAAAATATCAAAAACATTAACTCTAAACAAAGGTTTAAGTTAAACAAAATATAGGCACAATGGCCAACTCCTCCTACTAGAGGGTTCTATCCCCTACTGCCTATTAAGGGTGTCTCTCCTGCAATTTTACTTCTGTATTTTGAGGTGCTAAATTATTCCCATCAATATACAAATATACTCTAATATTCCCATATCTTAAAATAGATATGTATATATCAGTGAATCACTCATACTCAGAATATAAAAAAGATATCTTTTGTCAAGGAGGAAAATGAGCAAAGGCTTGAAATGACACTTCTCAAAGACAATGTGCAGTAGGTAAATAAACATATGACTTCACTGGTGTTGCAATGCAAATTAAACCATATCACAATTTATAAAACAAAATTTTAAAAAGGGAACTACATGTTGGCAAAATTATTCAACGACTGGAACTCTTACACAGTGCTTTAAGAAAAAACAATTTGTAGAACTGTTTGGCTATAATAATATATGTTTTCTATGACCCAGCAATTCCATTTCTAGATAAATTCATCATGTGCTCACCAAAAGTCATATGCTAGAAAATACGTGACTATAACCTAGAAAATTATGACTAGTACTAGCAGCATTACTCATAATAGTCTATTATGTGTAAATGCCCAGATTCCCTTAAACATATTAATAAATAAATAAATTGTGGTATATTCAAATAGTAGAAAATTAAACATCAATGAATGAGAATGAAAAACCTACAACAAAGTGAATAATTCTCAAAAATGTAGCTCTCAGCAAAGATAGACATGAATGAGTTGCCAACATTAGTGTCAGACATTAGCACAGAGATCGATCTCTGGAAGGTAATTAATGACTGCATGGAAGGCTGGGGCTTGCGGGAAGGTGGTAACTAACATTCTGTTCTTTGATCTACAGGCTGCTGAGTTACTGAAAATTCATCAAGTATATTTAAGATACATGTAGTTTTTGGAAGTATAAGCTTAAATTAAAAGTCAAAACAAACAAACAAAAACAAAACCTTGACCCCCGGTACCTTCAATTACCACACATTATGTGACCTTTTATAATGAATCTTCTCAACTAGCTGTTCTGTACTTGCTGCATTTGCTGTATCCACTTTCTCGTGCTGTTTTCTCTGTCTTTTGTATCCACTGCTCAACAGTGAGACTTTTTAAGGCAACTGATGACCCTAAACCAAGGGTTAGTTTTTTATCTTCAACTTAATCAACCTCCTGGGAGCACTTGCCACACAGATTACTCCATCGTCCTTGAGAAATTTGTATCCCTTGGCTTGGTGACACTATATTCTCCCCACTGGCTGCTCCTTTGTAGTATCTGTTACTCAGTATTACAAATAAAACCAGGAGAATGGCATAACTAGAATTCAGAAAACACCACACATTTCAAATTACCTGTAAGTACAAAAGTAAATGCCAATTTTCAGCAGAGCCATCATTCAAGCTTTGCAGATAGAGGGGGAGGGCGCTGGGAGGAAGGCTTGGAAAAGCTGCTGAGGAAGAGAAAATAGGAGGAGAAAGGTCCATGATTGATCTAAGATCCCCTCAGAAAGAGAAAGTCCACTGTAAGTGTGAAATAACTGAAAAATATTTCTTTAAAAAAAAAAGATTTTATTTATTTATTTGAGAGAGAGAGAGAGAGTGCGAGCAAGAGCGGGGGAGCAGCAGAGGGAGAGGGAGAAGCAGTCGCCTGGCTGGGTGGGGAGCCCTCCACTAGGCTCGATCCCAGGACCCCAGGATCATGACCTGAGCAGAAGGCAGATGCTTAACAGACTGAGCCACCCAGGCACCCCCTGAAAAATATTTCTGATAAATCAGACCACTGACAGCAGAGAAGGGACATAATAGTGTGTGGGGCTCAAAGTGACAATATTGAGAAGCACTGTTTCAGAGGGATGAGGGTACCAGAAAGGGAGTGGCCTCCTTTGTGGACTAAAAGGTGAAAGAAAAGAAAAAAAAAAACAAGCAAAGGGGGAATATTGGGATCCTGCTAGAAAAAAGAGAGTAAAAAAACAAAATCAAGGGCATATAAGCTCTTCTCACACTAACCAAATACACCAAACAAACCAAGAATTTCCTATTCTTGAAACAGAAAACTTGCAACCCATTCCACTGGCATCCTCTCGGCAAAAGGGCACCGACTTAAATGTCATATCTACACACTGCTACTGCAGGAGGAAAACAGAGAGAATCAAATGTTTCACCTGATGAAAATTCTCTCTCAGGAAACCCACCACAAAGCAGAAGAAAACTCTAACACAATATTGCAAACTGAATTAAATATCTTCAGACGAGCATTTGTGAACATATAAATATATGTATTAAGGAAGAAATAAAATAAAAGCTGATTAGACTCAGAGAAGAAGAAGGGGGGAAGAGAAGGAAGAAGGCGGGGGAGAAAAAAAGGGGGCAGGAGAAGGGGAGGAGGGAGAGGGGGAGGAAAAGAAAATTATAATAGCGTTGATGACTAAATTATATGAGATAACCCAGGGAGAATAGTCTTTTTTTTAATTATTCTTATGTTAATCCCCATACATTACATCATTAGCCCAGGGAGAATAGTCTTAAACAAATACTTGAAAAGAACTTTGGAGAAAGGTAGGAAAATAATCAAAGGAATAAAAATGAGTCAAAATAAGAAGTAAAATGGGTGAGAAGGAAAGTGGTTAAAATGCAAAACAAACAAATATTAAAAATCATATAATATGGAAACTCTGACAATGAAAAACAAAATAATAAAACAGAATGCATATTTAATTCCTTAATAAAAAAATCCCTGGAAATAAGATAAAAACTCTTTCTAAATATGGAAAATACCCAATAGGTACCTGAGAGACTTTCTTGAAATGACTATGGAGAAATAAAGTTGGAAGTGAAAAGTCACTCACAGCGAAGTGACACCTGGTGGCACTGTTAACACTTACTGGGATGACTGCTGTCACACACCTCAGCCAGAATCACAACCGCTCTACTTCCTCATCTGGCTTCCCCCACACTACGGCAACTGCTAGAAGTCAGTCTACCCTTGGCATTATTCAAAATTCCCTGGTGGGTTCCTGTCATATATATATATATATATATATATATATATATATATACCAATATATATGCCAAGACTTCTTGTCTCTCTCTAGGCCTAGATATCAAAGTGTTCTAGCCCCGGGACTCCCCTCACTTTGCATTTGCCTGAGTAATCATCCTTTGAATTATTTGCACTCACTTGCTGTGGTAAGGTATGTTTTGACATATGATACTTTTAAAGGCGAAAGAGCTGGCCAGATTGGACCTTAACTCCAAGTGGTCAACTCCAAGATGTATGTTAATAAATCCATAAGACTTTTAATGATTTAAAAAAAATCTTTAGGACTTACAGGCAAATCCTTTTGACTTACAGGCAAAATGATCAATAATTTACAAGGACAAGAGAATTACACTGATTTCTTTAAAGCAACTTAAAAAACAAAACAAAACAAAATACAGTAGCATTTTTCCATGAAAAGAAAGTGAATCAAAGATTTTTATACTCAGAAAACCTGTCATTCAACTATCAAGGCTATAGAAAAATGGCTTTACATGTGCAAGAACCCAGGTTATACTTTAAGCTCAAGCTCTTGAAGAATCTTCTAGAGAATGAGCCAACCAAGAGATAATGCAGAATCTTCAGCAAAAGCAATTGTGATAAGCATTCATTCTACTAAAGTATAGAACTAGGATTGAGGCTAAGGTATGGAGGAAGGTGAAAGAATGGAAAATAAGTATTATGTGTTCTCATAAAGTAAAAATAATGCAACTAAAGTAATGGAAGAAAGGAGAGCAAAAGAGGAAATGGAATAAGCTCATTGATTTTTGTATAGGCAATAGGCAAAGTCAAAAGACACTATTAAAAATCAACAAATCTGGGGCACCTGGGTGGCTCAGTTGGTTAAGCATCTGCCTTCGGCTCAGGTCATGATCCCAGGATCCTGGAATCGAGCCCCACATCGGGCTCCCTGCTCAGCAGGAAGCCTGCTTCTCCCTCTCCCACTCCCCCTGCTTGTGTTCCCTCTCTCGCTGTGTCTCTGTCAAATAAATAAATAAAATTTTAAAAAAATCAACAAATCAAACAATAAATGTTTGTAAAAGAAATCAGATTACTAGGAGCATTAGAAAGGCATAAGTACAAGGTAATTACTACAAAAAATATCAACTATTCTAAATAGGAAATAAAATATAAAAATGGAAAACAAAGTAAACACAACCAATGCAGCAAGAAATGACATGATACACAGAACAACCGTATAATTACATAATTGTATAAATGTATAAAAATTATAAAATATGAGTTATCTTTTCAGTCATATCAGTAAATATAGGTGGGCTTAACTCAACTATTAAAAGAAAACTTAATTTTACTAACAAAGTAATGCCAAGCTGCAATTCTGTACATAAGGAATATACTTACATGATAGCAGTCAATAAATTGTGCCTTTACATTTTTACTCATCTTTTATGAACACAAAATACTCCATGTATTTATGTAACTCATGTTATATAAATGTATTAAACCCAAAATACTAATACAAATACATGGGATAAATAATTAGGAAAGGATTATTTATTTTACCAAACAGATCCAAAGCTTCCTTCTTAAATTGTAAGTAACTGTAATACATTTACTTTTTATGAATAACTCCCGAGACATTGAATGAACACATAAATATATATAAAAAGAGGGGTGCCTGGGTGGCTCAGTCAGTTAAGCTGCCTTCGGCTCAGGTCGTGATCCCAGGGTCCTGAGATCGAGCCCCAAGTTGGGCTCCCTGCAGACACACACTCCCTCTCCCTCTGCCTCTCCCCCAGCTTGTGCTCTCTCTCACTATCTCTGTCACTATTTGTCTCTCGCTCAAATAAATAAAATCTTTTAAAAAAATTAAAAAATATATATATAAAAAGAAAACCAAGCAATTAAGATCTATATACATGAAGAATATGCACATCACGTTCACATAATACCAGACGTCCTTAGTAATGCTAAAACAGTTGAAAATTATCTGTATCAGTGGGGACATTCTAGATCATAATTAGCTGGAGGACAGGCAAAGGCTATATTGGAACCTTCTTTGCCTTGCATTTGTATAAACTAAAAAATATTAATGTCAACAGGCTGACTCGATATTTTCCGAAGTTTTGCCAAACTAACGCTGTTATTCAAGTGTGAAATACACAGAAAAATAACCGCTGTTTTGTTTGGTATCTGCTTTTCCCTCTGGTTGACTGTGTCAGGGAACAATGAAGTTCTCCAACCTCAGGGCTCAATGGCCCACGCTGTTCAGAGTTAGAGAGAACACAAGTATCGATGGTGTAGAAAGCCCACGTGGAGTAGCTTTTCAGGGTCAAGAGGACCAGAACAACAGAAAAGCATCTCACCTGGCTACTGTGTGGTCGGCGAATAAAGGTGGCAACAGTTCTAAGAAATGCACTCTTAACGTTTAAAAAAAAAAAATCCGGTCCTATTCTAACCTCACCACTGGGAGAGAAGGCAGAGGGCTTCTGCCAAAAACTTCAGGTGAATGCAGAAGGTGTTCTCTATTCCACCAGCAACATTAGAAAAAGGGAGGGAATGTCTGCTCTGTTCTTAGCCCTTCACCTGCCAATCTCCATCTGTGAGGAGTCAGCATTTTCTGCCCACAAAGAGATATCCTACCTCCCTAGGTCTGAAAAGATGCTCTGGAGAAAACAGAGCATTGATGGGGGGATTTAAAGGGCAGCGGAAACAATAAAAGACATACAAGGTCAATTGATCCAAACATTCTGGCAGCCGGAGCTTACCCGCCCCTCAGCATTCAGAGAGCACGAAGGCAGTTACAAAGCGCACTGGGTCAGGGCATGCTTGAAGTGACTGACAGCGGAAACGGTTCTTCTTGAGCTCAGTGTATTTGCCTCAACCACAAGGACCTCGCTTAGAAGATCTTCCCTGCCCGCTGCATTGACTTGACTTTTTAGCTAATCATTCTTCAGGCAAAAACTGTCACATGGAGATGGTTGATTTCTTTGGTTCTTTGAAAAAAGAAAAATTTTTTGAAGAACCTCCTCTTTCAGGGGGTACAAACGTCTTAAAGATCCACCGGCACTATCTTATACTGGTTAAATAAAAAGACAGTTGCTACTACCTAGGCACATATGAGATGAATGAATGGGAGGTGCTGGGCGCGCGCACACACACACACACACACACACACACACACACACACACACGGGATGCTTTTTCATTTCCCTTGGAGGTTCTATCATGGAATGCAGTTTGTTTTCTTAGAGAACAGTTCTACTTTTATAGCCCATGAAGCCCTCGCTTAATGTTTTCTTATCTTCTCTTTTGAGCTGTACCCACACCTTCATGCCCTTCCTTGCTCTGCTTTGAATTACTGATGGAAGGGGAAATACCTTACTAATTCTATGCAAAATCATATTGTGTGTACTTCTGTATGCATTTGTGTGTGAGACTGCTTGTGTGTATGGCGCCCTTATACTCTTAGTTAATGAACATAAATATCTAGAGCCTTAAAGATGTTAAAATGATGGTAAAATCCATTAGAAAATAACTTTAAAGTAGATGCTATTAATTTCCCATCTTTATGACTGCATTTATTTGACTTTCAAGATTATTTTGAGTTTGTGGCAAACTCTTGCTTTTGTCATAGTACATGTAATTCCACAGGGGAGAGAAAAGAAAAGGAGAAAGAAATAGGGAAGGTTAGGGAAATGTACATAACAGTGGTGCATTGAGGTAGAGATAATGTAGATTGCTAACTCTGCATCTGGTTGTAAGATTTACTTTCAAAAGGTCTGTCAGACTTTCATTTGTAATACTGGCATTAAAAACTCTGAAAATACATTTTTACTTCCTTACTTTTTTAGTTTTTAGGGAAAATATTTTCTTGTTGAAAACATATGCATGAGTAATCTAGCAATATATAATAGAAATTCAGAAGACATAACTAAAAAATCTAAATATCCAATGTACCCATAGTATCTGACATAGATCATAACAGCATAGAAAACGACTATTCTTAGCCTGACCCCTAGTGTTAATAGCAAATAAGCGTGCAGTCTGACAGTATTAGACCTAAGATAAAATTGTTTAAAAAGAAATAGATAACAATAATTTTTTTCATTATAAAATAATCCACTCTTGATGAGTAAATACTGAGCTTGGGAACATCAATCCAGAAGGAGTTCAGAGATGAACATCTTCATTTGATAAAAGGGAAACCTGAGTCTGACTGTTTTGGGGATGAAAGAATTAGTCTGAATTAGTTTATGGAGCTGCATTTTAGTCTTTGCACCCACTCCACTGGCCATAAATCTATTTTACAACTGTGGGAAGACAATCTCTGACTTTTAATCCCTTTCTTCACAGTCCCCGAGCACTGCTATGGCTAAGACATGCGTTCACTCCTTGCCTGCTCTGAAGTTGGCAAGCAAGTTCAAGTTACTCAAAAGCCACAGCAGAAAGGGCCAGAGAAATAAATTATTCTTTATTAATCCAGTCTGAGTTTAGAATTGCCTGACGTTTCTCTAAGCAACTGAGACAATTTTGGTAATTATCCACCCATTTACAAGACATTTCTAGATATAGCTCCAAATAATTCAACCAACTTAAATGTTTCTCTCTGTTCCCTGGTAGGGGGAAATCTCTTCTTACAGCAGAAGCCCCCAGAAGCTTTGAATGGGCTGTCTCCCCAAATGAAGTTAACAGCCAGGAATTAACTTTTACTTATCCAAGTAATATATTCTCAGCAGATAAAGAAAAGGAGAATTGTGAATTGTTTGCTTATTTTTCTGAAGACCTGGAATATTCAGCTCTTCTGATCTCCTTTGCTCTTATATGCTATACTTGTTTTCATACCCCAAATCTGCATTATTCTTTTTCTTATTTATGAATTTTTCTACTTCTTTTGTTCCTGAATTCAGTTTATAAAAGCCTTCCCAATGGTAATTACTTGGTTTTAGATCTTGGATAATTTAACTTTACTTCCTATTACCAAACTAATAAGCACATTTACTTCTTAAACCTGGAAATTGCCCCAGCATGTTCTAAGATACTTTTGATAAAACTTACCAAGTTGATTTTTCAACAGAAATCTGAGTAGCGACTGTCCCAATTACCACTCAATTTCTTACCTTGAGAATATTTTGGGGGGGGAGGGTAGATATTTATAAGCTGATTAAAGAAGGTCATGCTTAGAGGTAGCCTAGTTGTTGGTTTTAAAATAACACAATTCTCATTGTCTTAACTATTCATTCTCTTGTCTCAGTGTATTGATGGAGACAGCTGAATAAAAAAGTGATTTCAGAAATGTCAAAATAAACTTGCAATAACTCTTTGCAAAATTTTTGATAGAGTAATTATAATAGTGCATGCTATATATATTTGAATTTTTGCTGTGTTTAGAAGTTTGCCAGGATTAAAGAAGCAACAAACATGATAAAGATAATTTTTGAGGGACTACCAATTCTCATATCATGAACTATGGTACTCAGACCCCCTGCACTTGAATTAGCTTAACTGCTATCCCTTTCACCTCCCCCCCCCACCCTCACTTCAGAGATCCTTGATTCCTGTCTGTTTTCCAAACATGGGGCCCAGTGACCTAACCATTAGATGAGATTCTCCAATAGTATTCTGATCAATCTTCTTCATTTTTTTTTTAAGATTTTATTTATTTATTTGACAGAGACAGAGACAGCGAGAGCAGGAACACAAGCAGGGGGAGTGGGAGAGGGAGAAGCAGGCTTCCTGCCGAGCTGGGAGCCCGATGTGGGACTCGATCCCAGGACCCTGGGATCATGACCTGAGCCGAAGGCAGTCGCTTAACCAACTGAGCCACCCAGGCGCCCTCTTCTTCATTTTTTAATATGGGTTTCTGTTGCTTGCCTCCAAAAACCTAATTAACCCAAGGTAGCAACATTACAGGTAACAAGCAAAGGCTGGGATTGGTTCCAGGCAAAATAAGGCAGGTGGCAGTGACAATTCCTATCCATAAACCCAGAGAGGAATTTAACACTCCATGGAATGAAATGGCTAGATTAGTTAATTAAATCATCACCTGTGCTCATCCAAAATCAAATTCCTATTTGTAGCAAGACTTAGGGAGACTGCACTGTTCTGCTATGGCGAATAAGGGATGTTCCAGAACCCAGGGTGACAAAATGCCAAGCCACAGCTCTGTATGAGGCAAGTACGGTTATCATAAGAGGCAGTAGGACAGGTATAGTAAGCACATTTTGATTCACAATATTGCCATGGTCAATTGAACATAGTTTCCTGGAAGAAAATCAAAAATAAAAATAAAAATTCAGGCCTGGGGAACAAAAGTCTGTCACGAGCCATTGTAACAAATGGATTCAATCTTCCCTCATTCCCCAATCCTGAAATAGTTCACAGACAAGAGCTTCTTTAATAAAGGAAGGCAAGGTGGACTTCAAAATGAACTCAGAAATATATCCATTATGTATGCCCTGTGAGATTTTTCCTAACTATAATCAAAGGGTCCTAAAGCTACTTACCAGGGTAATTCTTTAGTGTAATGAAAATACCAAATCTTTCAAGGGCTATCAGCACTGTCTCTGAGCTATTGCTGGGAACCCAAAACACTGCTTCATACCCCCAGTCTTATTTGGGGCTTATGAGCTACAGGAGAACAGTGAAGTTTTCACATAGCCTCCTGGAAAAACTAAAATACTCCAATCCCATTTCATGGTTATTTTTAATAGTTTCTGAGTGTACAGCTTGAATAGACATCTTTAGAAGCAGGTAGCATCCCTACATTGATGCCATCAACTAAAACCAATGATTATATAGGGCCAAGTTCCTGGACAGCTCTCCTACCAAGCAGCACATCATAAATCTCAGTACTCTACCTTGTCGGGGAAAATAGCAGGGACTAGGGTAACTATCACAAACTTAAAAGATTTAAGGGTGGTAATTTCACATCCTCATTTAATTATACAGTTTGATGCAAAAATGAACAGGCTTAAAGTAGCAGGCATTTGGGGGGTTTGATTATCTGAAAATAAGTGCTCATTTTGGCTTGATTCTTGAAAGATAATTTCTCTGGACACTAATTCAAGGTTACTAGTCATTTTCTTTTAGAACACAAGAGAACATTCGTCTAGCTGTCATTTTTGCTTTAGAGAAGTCACTTGTCAGTCGAAAGGTTGCTACTGTGATTTTTTTCTTTGATTTTCTACAGTTTCACTATGATGATTCTTGGTATGTGTTTCTTTTTATTTAACCTGCTTGGATTCATTTGGATTTTGAATGTGAAGACTGAGATCTTTCATCAGTCCTGGAACATGTTAAGCCATTATCTTTTGAAATATTGCTTCTGTACCATTCTTTCTTTTTCTCCTTCAGGAACTCATGTTTGGACCTCCCTCTCTTCTTTTAGCTTCTTAATCTCTTATCTATTTTATGTCTTTTTGTCTCTTTTATTCTGGATGATACCTTCTGATCTCTTTTGATTTTCTCTTCAGTTCTAATTTGTTATTAAATGTTCATCACATTTTCAATTTAACTTTAGTTACTTAAGAGAATTTATTTTTATACGTTTTAGATTTACAGAAAAATTGAGAAGCTATTACAGAGTTTCCATATACCCCACACTCAGTTTCTGCTATTATTAACATTTTACATTATTATAATACATGTGTTAAAATTAATGAACAAATGTTGATACATTATTATTAATTAAAGACCATAGTTTATTTAGATTTCCTTAGATTTTTCCCTAATGACCTTTTTCTATTCCAGGATCCCATCCAGGATACCACATTAAATTTAGTTGTCCTCTCTCTTTAGGTTCCACTTGGCTGTGAGAGTTTCTTGACTTCCCTTGGTTTTTTGTTTTTAAAGATTGTATTTATTTGACAGAGAAAGAGAGAGAGAGAGCACAAGCAGGGGGAGCAGCAGAGGGAGAGGGAGAAGCAGGCTCCCCGCTGAGCAGAGAGCCAATGACATGCGGCTCCACCCCAGGATGCTGGGATCATGACTTGAACCAAAGGCAGATGTTCAATGGACTGAGCCACCCAGGTGCCCCTTGACTTTCCTTGTTTTTAATGACCTTGGCAGTTTTGCTGAGTACAGACCAGGTATTTTTTAGACTACCCTTCTATTGGAATTTGTCTGGTGTTTCTTCTCATAATTAAGCTGGGATTATAGGTACCTGGAGGAAGATCACACAGGTAAAAAGTTGTTAACATTAAATCATAATAAGCATACATACTACCAGTATGATTTATGACTTGTTGACACTGGCTTTAATCACCTGGCTGAAGTAGTGTTTGCCAGGTTTCTCCACTGTGAAGTTTTAGCCCCATTACCGTACATTTTGGAAGAAAACCACTATGTGCAACACATACCTACAGAATGAGAGTTATGCTTCCCTCCTTAAGTAGAAAGAATTTATTTAAATTATTTGGAAATCTTCTGCATGAGAAATTTATCTCTTCTGCATTTTTAAATTTATTCAATATTTTTATTTATGTATAAACGTGATCTTTATTTTATTATATTTTTTAATAATCCAGTATTATTCATTTTTTTTTGCTCAGACTGTTTCAGCTTTGGCCACTGGGAGCTCTGTCAGTTGCCCCCTGTGTTCCTTTGATATTCCTATCAATATGGGTTTTTTTTAGCTATTTCTTATTTTCTGGCGCTACAAATGCTCCAGGCTCATCTTGTGTATTTTCTGTCCCAGTCTTAGAATCAGCCATTTGTTCAAGGAGCCCTGATTCCTTTTTTAAAGAATAGTATTAGAAACCAAAATGTGGATGCTATTTATGCATGTTGCAACGGGGATGTCATTTCTTTTAGGCCCTTTCATCCAAAAAGCAGAAAATATATGTGATTATACAACCTGTGTATTTAAACAGATCTGTAAGTATTTCTATATACAACCATCTGTACTTATATTAAGCTAAACATGAATTCATATGATGTCTCCAACTTTGATTGCTATCATGGATATTTTTTTAGGCGCTTCTTTTCACTTAATTGTAATCTCCCACCCAGAAATCTGGCTCCCACCGTCTGTCATACATTTACTTAATTGTTCCATTCCGGTATACATGTATAGCAGTGTCAGAATTGGTAACACATAATCCCATGGGAAACAACTTTATCAATTAGAATACAGTGCTTCTGTGTAGTTCCTTATATCTTTAGTCTTATAGATGGCACTCATTTCCAAAAATACTCAGCTTATCACCTTTCCCCCAACCCCTTCAGTGAGATTCTTTCAGTTGTTTGTAATACAGTTAGACCTCCTTGTCACAGTCTGCATTTCTTCCTGGGATACCCCAATCTCCTAAATGATAATTAAAATTTTGCATCCATTAAGGTTACTTTTTGTGCTATACAGTTTTAGGGGTTTTGACAAATGCATAATATATTGTATTCACAATTATATTATCACAAAGAATCACGTTATTAATCCACTATGCTTCACCTATGTCTTTATAGTTTTATCTTTTCTAGAATGTTATATAACTGGTTTCTTTAGCTTAGTAATATGCCTTTGGTATTTCTCCATCTGTCTTTGTGACTTTATAGCTCATTTCTCTATATCTCTGAATAATACTGTGCTGAATCACATTTTATCCATTCAGCTTTTTTTTTTTTAATGGTGAAAAGATTTATATTTAGATTTAGCCAGCTGGACTCAGTTTAGATGATTCCAATTTTGTTGGCAACATCCAAAGCATCATAGTCAGGAGCCAGTCGAACATATGCCTTCTTCTCTCCATCAGGCCTGATCAAGGTGTTGACCTTGGCCACGTCAATGTCATAGAGCTTCTTCACAGCCTGTTTGATCTGGTGCTTATTGGCCTTGACATCCACAATGAACACAAGCGTGTTGTTGTCTTCTATTTTCTTCATGGCTGACTCAGTAGTCAGGGGGAACTTGATGATGGCATAGTGATCAAGCTTGTTTCTCCTGGGGGCGCTCTTTTGAGGATATTTGGGCTGCCTCCGCAGACGCGGTGTCTTGGGTCGTCGGAATGTAGGTGACGTGCGGATCTTCTTTTTTTTGTGACTGTGGACGCCTTTCAGCACCGCTTTCTTGGCCTTCAAAGCCTTTGCTTTGGCTTCGGCTTTGGGAGGGGCAGGGGTTTCTTTCTTAGTCTTCGGCGCCATCTTCGTAAAAGGGCTCCATTCAGCTTTTAAAGGACATCTTGGTTGCTTCCAGTTTTGGGAGATTACCAATAAAGCTGCAATAAACATTTACATGAAGGTTTTTGTGTGGGCTTGGCTTTTCAAATCAATTGGGCAAATACCAAGGTGCATGTTCGCTAGCTCATATGGTCAGACTGTTAACTTTGTAAAAGACTGTCAAACTGTCTTCCAAAGTAAACATACCATTTTGTAGTCCCACTAGCAGTGAATGAGCATTCCTGTTGTTCCTCATGCTAATACCTTTGAAAAAGTTTTTGTTTATTTCACATTTCACAGTTGTACCCACCCAAAATTGATTTCTATATATGGAGTATGTATGGATCCATGTTTTTTCCACATGAATTTCTAGATAGAATATTTGATGTTTTTGCGATTATAAATGATAAATTTATTTCCTTTTTAAACACTGTATTGATAACATGTTGAAATGCAAATAATTTTTGTATATCAGTATTTTATTCAGCCACATTACCTAACTTATAAATTCTTATAATTTATTTGTAGAGATATATAAATTATATCTTTCTTTTTTATCGAGGTAACACACATAGTTAACACACAGTTACATTAGTTTCAGGTGCACAACATAGTGATTCCACAACTTTATAAATTATGCTGTGCTCACCACAGTGTAGTTACCACCTGTAAGCATGTAACTCTATTATAATACCATTGGCTATATTCCCTATGCTGTACCTTTCATCCATAACTGTACCTCCCACTCCCCTTTGCCCATTTTGCACATCCCATCACTCTCCTCCCTTCTGGCAACCATTAGTTTGTTCTCTGTATTTACAGGTCTGTTTCTGCTTTTTTTGTTTGTATGGTTGGTTGGTTATTTTTTTTAGATTCCACATTAAATGAAATCATATGGTATTTATCCTTCTCTGACTTATTTCACTGAGCATTATACCCTCTAGGTCCATCCATGTTGCTGCAAATGGCAAGATTTCATTTTTTTTTTTAATGGCTGAATAATAGTCCATTGTATGTATATAGACATCTTCTTCTATCTAGTCTATCGTATGTATATAGACATCTATTCTTCTATCGATGGACTCTTGGTTGTTTCAATATGTTGGCTATTACAAATAATGCTGCAATAAACATAGGCATGCATGTATCTTTTTGAATTAGTGTTTTCATTTTCTTTGGGTAAATACCCAGCAGAGGAATTATTGGCTCATATGGTATTTCTACTTTTAATTTTTTGAGAAACTCCATGGTTTTTTCCACATTACATTCCCATTAACAGTGCATGAGCATTCCCTTTCCTCCACATCCTGGCCAACACTTGTTATTTTTCTTGTCTTTTTGATATTAGCCATTCTGATTGGTGTGAGGTGATGGTTCATGGTAGTTTTGATTTGCATTTCCTTAATGATGACTGATGTTGAGCATATTTTCATGTGTCTGTTGGCCATCTGGATGTCTTCTTTGGAAAATCTCTATTCAGGTTGTCTGCTTATTTTAGTGGATTATTTGAGGTTGTCAGTGTCAGGTTGTGTAAGTTCTTTATATATTTTGGCCACTAACCCATTACCCATGGTTATACATGGGGGTATATATATATATATATATATATATATATATACCCCATTACCCATGGTTATACATGGGTATATATATATATAGGGTACAAATATACCCATATTTGGTGACCCATTACCAAATATATCATTCATAAGTATCTTCCCCTATTCAGTAGGTTGTCTTTTCATTTTGTTGATGGTTTTCTTCACTGTGCAAAAGCTTTTAATTTTGGTGTAGTCCCAATAGTTTATTTTTGCTTTTGTTTCTCTTGCCTAAGGAGATACATTCATAAATATGTTGCTAAGGCTGATGCCAAGGAGATTACTGCATATGTTTTCTTCTGGATTTTTATGGTTTCAGGTCTCACATTTAGGTCTTTTGTCCATTTTGAGGGTTTGTTTTGTTTTGTTTTTTCAGAGAGAGAGTGTGAGTGGTGGGGGTGGGTAGAGGGAGAGGCAGAGAAAGAATCTTAAGCAGGCTCCATGCCCAGCATGGAGCCCAACACTGGGCTCAATCTCACGACTCTGAGATCATGACCTGAGCTGAAATTAAGACGCTTGGATGCTTAACCAACTGAACCACCCAGGCACCCCCTGAGTTTATTTTTCTGTATGGTGTAAGACAGTGGCCCAGTTTCATTCTTTTGCATGTGCCTGTCCAATTTTTCCAGCACCATGTATTTAAGAGAATATATTTTTCCCATTGTATATTCTTGCCTCCTTTGTCATAGATTAACATACAGATGTGGGTTTATTTCTCGGCTCTCTATCCATTTCCTGTGATCTATATGTATATTTTTGTGCCATTACCACACTATTTTGATCATGATAGCTTTGTAGTATATCTTGAAATCTGAAATTGTAATACCTCTAGCTTTGTTCTTTCTGAAGATTGATTTGGCTATTCAGGGTCTTTTGTGGTTCTATACAAATTTTAGGATTATGTGTTCTAGTTCTGTGGAAAAATTCTATTGGTATTTTGATAGGGATTGCATTGAATCTGTAGATTGCTTTGGGTAATATGGACATTGTAACAATATTAATTCTTTCAATCCATGAACATGGAATATCTCTCCATTTGTTTGGGTCATCTTCAGTTTCTTTCATCAGTGTTTTATAGCTTTCAGAGTACAGGTCTTTCACCTCCTTTGTCAAGTTTATTCCTCAGTATTTTATTCTTTTTGGTGCAATTGTGTAAATTATCTTAATATATAATATATAATTTATTGTTAATAATTTAATATATAATTAAATTCATCTTTAAATACTGTGAGTGATATTTCTACTTTTCCAATACTGTGAATGATATTTCTATTTTTCCAATTTTCATGTATTTTATATATATTTCTTGCATTAATGCATTGATTAAGGCCATTTGTACTCTGTGGAACAGAAATGGTAATAGTAGACATCTTTATCTCATTCCTAATCTTAGAGTGTTCAATATTTCATTAATAAGTATGTTCTTGGCTGACATCTAAAATAATTACACATATCATTATTTATAATAATCACAGCAACTAATTATCAGATTATTCTCAGATTAGATACTTGTTCTTATCAGATGAAGGCAGTTTCCTTCTATTCCTAAAGGAATAAGGGCTTTTTTTTATTATTATTACAAATAAATGATGAATTCATCAAAAGTGTTTTTCTGTAAGTATGGAATTTCTTACAATTATTCTTATAGTCTATAAAAGCACAGCATGGTAGTACTTGATTTTCTCAGGTTAAACTAACTTTAAATTCCTGAAATAAGTCCAACTTGTTTAAGATGCATTAACTTTCATAAATATTGCTGGATGTGGTTTCCTATATTTTTACTTAGAATATTTACATTTAAATCACAAGATGTATTGGCTTATAATCTTTACTAATGCCCTTGACAAATTTTGGTTTCAAAGAATTTGGACTTAGAAAATTTGTTTTAACATGTTCCCCTTTTTCTATTTGTAGAAGAGTTTCTGTGATAAGACTGCTAATTTTTGCCTCATAATTGGTAGAATTTTTTCATTGATGTACTCTAGCTGTGGAATTTTCCAAGCTCTGGTAAGTAGTATTATTCTAGAAAGTTGCACTTTTCTCTTGCTATTAATTGGCATGAGTTGTTCTTAATGTTCTTGTATTATATTTTTGTTGTCTGTAGGATACGCAGTGAGATCCCCTTTTCACTCCAGTATTGGTTATGTATAGCTACTCTTCTTTTGTTCTTAATAAGCTTTAAAAAAAGTTTTATTTGTCCTTCTGTACAAACATTCTATTTTCTTATCAACAACATTTGACTTTTTTGGTCCTTTCTAATCTGTGATTGTTTTTTATACCACCTGTTTCTGCTCTTAATTTCATTTTCTTTCTTTTTTTTTTTTTTAAGATTTTATTTATTTATTTGAGAGAGAGAGAATGAAAGAGCACATGAGAGGGGGGAGGGTCAGAGGGAGAAGCAGACTCCCCGCCAAGCAGGGAGCCCGATGCGGGACTCGATCCCGGGACTCCAGGATCATGACCTGAGCCGAAGGCAGTCGCTTAACCAACTGAGCCACCCAGGCGCCCCTATTTTCTTTCTTCTTTCTTTGGTTTAACCTGCTGTTTTTATAAACCTCTTGAGAGGAATACTTTGTTCATATATTTAAGCCTTTTCACTATTTCTGAAATACTCATTTATAGCTACAAATCTCTAAGCATGATTTTAGCTACATACTACAAATCTCATAATGTAGAATTTTATTGTTTAATTCAAACTGTTTCTCGTTTACATTGTGATTCTTCTTTGATTCAAGAGTTGCTATGTTGCTTAATTTTCAAATAAAAGCAATTTTCTGGTTAACTCGTGGTTAAATAATAAACTGTTTATATGAGGCTTTTAGAAGGTTGCCAAAGGTGTGCCAAATTTTTATATTTTACATATACTATGATTGTGAATTTACCTAGCTTATTTTTTATTTTTTTAAAGATTTTATTTATTCATTTGACAGAGAGAGCACAAGCAGGGGGAGTGGCAGGCAGAGGGAGAGGGAGAAGCAGGCCTCCCGTTGAGCAGGGAGCCTGATGCGGGGCTCAATCCCAGGACCCCAGGATCATGATCTGAGCCAAAGGCAGACGTTCAACCAACTGAGCCACCCAGGTGCCCCTCCTAGTTTATTTATTTATTTTTTTTTAAGATTTTATTTATTTATTTGATAGAGAGAGACACAGCGAGAGAGGGAACACAAGCAGGGGGAGTGGGAGAGGGAGAAGCAGGCTTCCCGCCGAGCAGGGAGCCTGATGCGGGGCTCGATCCCAGGACCCTGGGATCATGACCTGAGCTGAAGGCAGACGCTTAACGACTGAGCCACCCAGGCGCCCCTCCTAGTTTATTTTTTAATGTGAATTCTTGCTTCATGCATTTATAGGCTATGTTATCAGATTTTTTTCTGATGTAATATTCAGTTTACTAATTCTCTTTATGGCCATGTCTAATTTGCTTTACATTTATTGATTAAGTTTCTACTTTCAGTTTTTGTATATTTTCATTGTAGAATTTGTTCTGTACTTTTTATAGTTACTCAGCTAAATTCTCAATCTTCTGTTTCATTTCCCTGTGCATGCCAATAAAATCACAGTTATTTCAATGTAAACAGAAATAATATTTCAGTAACTCTATTATCTAAATTTCTTGATAGTCTCAGTTTTTATGATTTCTCTTAGTTTTTGGTCATGTTTTCTTTCTTTAAAAAAAAAAAGATTTTATTTATTTGACACAGAGAGAGAGAGAGAGCACAAGCAGGGAGAGTGGGGGAGCAGCAAAGAGAGAGGGAGAAGCAGACTCTCGTCTGAGCAGGAATCCCAATGCAAGGCTCGATCCCAGGACCCTGGGATCATGACCTGAGCCGAAGGCAGACGCTTACCCGACTGAGCCACCCAGGCGCCCCTTTGCCATGCTATCTACGTACTTATGCATTTACTTTTACTCATCAGTGGATATTGAATATGAATAGTTGGAAAGGTCACTGCCACCTGTAATGGCGTTATCTTTCTCTAGAGAAAATTTGCACGGACTTCTGACAGGAGCCTAAACACAAAAGAAATCTCGTATAATCTCAATCCAATCAGGAAGGAAGATGATATTCACCTAGTTTAAATTTTTAGGAGGTTGATCTGTTTTCAGCTTAGCTTTTCTTTCACGGTGATTTTCAGAGTCCTAGGAACTTACTGGGAGCCTTTATAGACCTTGAACTCCAATTTTTGCCCCATGAGCCTGTGAATTGATTGAAGATTTCTTCACCTTCTTAGACACTCAGGATCTAGGAGAAAGTTGGTCCCTCCTAATAGCCAGAGTCACGTCTTGGGTATTTTTGTTTTCCTTGATATTTGTCCCGTAATTCTCCATAAGCTTGATAGCTCTTCGATATCACCCAAGATTATATTAAAAAAAAAATCTTGTACGTCTTCTCTAGTTCTTCTTAGGTGTACTGTTGTCTGAATGTCTGATGCATTCTGCCTTAACTCAAAACAAAAAAAACTTCTATGTTGGAATGAAAAATATAAAGAATTTTGAGAAAGGGGAGATATGGCTGGTTTATTTTTCTCAATTTTGTTTATAAAATATAAAAGATATGAGGCAATGAAACTTTATAAAGAGAAATATTCAAGGAAATTAGAGTTATATGGAGAGTCCTTTCTTAACTTCAATTTAACATTTCTCGTCTTCAATTTCATGTGAAATTTTCAAGCAAATATAGTAAGTTTAAGCTTTCCCTTAAAATTCTGTTTTGTCCCAATGCTATGAGATCAATTATATTTCTACACACAAACTGGCTGCAATTCAGAAAGAAAATACAGCCAAATACAGCCCGTGTTATAATTAAATAATTTTAATGCAGGTCATGTGAAGAAAACCCCACATAAGCAGATTGCCCAGTCCCTTGGAGAGACCTGACCAGTTCATCTGCAGGAGAATGAAATAGGAAATATTGCTGTAAGGAACATGTAGGAAAAATCTGAAGTGACACTGGAATCTCATTTCCCTGAAATTTGAAATGGTTTAGCTACTAATATTTTTCCCTCATCTAGGATTCATCAGATGCCTCCAGAAGTTCTGATTCATTTATGTAGTTTTAATTTTCAGTGTAATGACCCTGTGTTACTTGTGTCTTTTAAGCATAGATTAAGAGTCAGAGCCTTTCCCTGCCTTCTTTTCTTTAATTACTCTGATGCCAGTGAAAATATGTTCACCTCTTGAGCCAAGAAACTCAGTATCTAAGTGACAGTGATTTCCATGGAGCAAGCAGTTTTCTGCTGAGCTGTCAAAAACACCATGTTTGATATGTCACATTACACCTTCTTTTAAAACAAGGGTAAAATAGTTTGGATGATTGTTCCCAATGGAACATTAGTTTCGCCGGTATTTGAAATATTAACATGGATATCTATCTCTATAGGGTGAAAATGCTGTATCAGAATGCAAAGCAAACTCTAGCAGTTGATACATAAGTTGTTTACATCTAATTTTTCTTTTTCCTCCATTAAACTTACAGAGAATAGGAAATATAAAGGCAGAAGAAGCAGAACACAGAAAAGGAGATTTTCTATCATTCTGCTTTGATCAGCTACAAACAGAGTTATCAAGCAACTGATTTAGAAGAGCAAGACAGTCTCTGAAAGCTACTTCTCTACAAACTGAAACCTTTTACAGGAAATGAACACTACAGAAAAATTATATTTTAATGCTGAAGCTCTATAGTGTAATAACTTTGATGACTCAGATATCTTTTATTTTTGTATTGATGTCTTGACTTTTACCTGCTTAAAATCACTTAGGAGGTCCAGAGGATGTGGTAATGTTGGAAACCGGTCCATTCAGACTTTCAATCATCTATAAAGTTAAGTTGGATTGAATATGTATACTGCTCTATCTTGAAAGTTTGTATTTGGGGATAAAATTCAACCTAAATAGTATCTTTTGTCTTTCATTATAGAAAAAGGAAAATCACAGAGTAATAATGTAATATACATATTATTCCAACTAATTCTTTACATTTCTTTTATCCTTTTCCAAATTATACTGTTTGCCCTCTATGTTAGAATTCTGCCAGCTTAAAAAAAAACCAGAAAGACCAGTATAAAATATTTTAAGCAACATATCCTTTCAAAAAAACAAAGATGGAGTTTCTGCAACAAGGGAAACCACAACAAATGAATTTTTACAATGTTAAAATGTTACAATGTTAAAATGAATTTTAACAATGCAATCACCTTGATGTCTCAGGTGTGTAATAACATACCAGTCAAGGGCTTTATGTGCGTCACTTAAAAAATATAGACTAGTGTCCAATGTCACCCTGAGAAAAATCCTTCATAAACTCAAAACCTACGGACTGAAGACATGTAGTCTCCCATGCAGGAGTGCTGGTTCTCTCATGTTTTCCTTATTGTCAGGGAGACTGAAGGAGAGAACGCAGAAGACTCTTCACATACAGTTCCTATGGTAACCCCAATTTTACACTCTTTATTCAGTTTTTAGGTCCCCCAAAGGATCACCTTGGCCACATGTTAGTATCATTCATTCAACAGTATTAGGTATTTTGTGAAAAATGCTTGAAATACGGATACGTTCTATGTACTTATTATCAAAACACAACCACATTAAAAGTTTCAGTTTGTGAATTAAATGATCTGTGTATTTTCTGAATTAAAACTGTTCTTTAAAAGTGATTAAATCAGGGGCGCCTGGGTGGCCCTGGGTGGTCATTTAAGTGTCTGCCTTTGGCTCAGGTCATGATCCTGGAGTTCCTGGATTGAGCCCCACGTGGAGACCCACATGGAGCCCCGCATCAGGCTCCCTGCTCAGTGGTGAGTCTGCTTCTCTCTTTGCCCCTCACCCCACTCATGCTCTCTCTCTCCCTCTCAAATAAATAAATAAAATCTTTATAATTTCAAAGCCAACAGAGAGAACTTCAAAATTTAAAGTTTAAGAATTAAGATACCTGAATTATAATTCTGACTTGTCCATTAACTTTCAGCAAGATGTTCTCCAAGGTATTTGATCCTTTTCAGTCTCAATTTTCTCATTTGTAGAATGAAGAAGTTTAAGCTTGAATATTTCTTAGGTCCCTTATGCTCCCAATAATGTATTTGAGATATAGACCATTGCAGAATTTGAGGAAGGCCTGTATTTTGGAGATCGAAGGCATTACTGTATGGAGAGTATCTGGAATAGACCAGGACACTGGAACTGGGTCACACCTAGTTATGCCTTCATCATCAGAAGGAAAAATTTGGCCTACTCATTTGCTGTAACACCAGTCTTTTCCAAAATCTGTTTCATCACTGAGGGTGCAATCAAAGCACACATGCTCCAAGAGCATTTCCTCATCCCCCCAGCAGGCATCACGACCACGCTGGGTTTAAACACTGTGATGCCTCTAGAGCATCTATATCCTTATCAGAGGTGAGAGAGAACCCCAGGAAGCTACTCTTTTATTTCCCCCTCACTCTCAGCCTTTGACAGGGACTGTCAGGGACTAACTTTGTTCAGCCTGATTCTCCTCGTCTTTGGTCACTACAGGAAGCCCCAGACCATCAGTCAACTTCCAGTCTCTTATTGTCAAAGGCTCTGCCCTTCCCTTTGTCTGAACCCTTTTCCCTCCTCTAACTTCTGAATCCTTTCCACCATGCTCTCTAGACCTCGCCTTCCATCATCAGCAAATCTCCCTGCATGCTTAGCCCCTTTTCTAAATCCTCCCTGCCATGTTCTTGATGTTATAAAATCTGGCTCTCCCCCAAGGACCTTACTTCCTCTTACCCACCCCTCTTTTACCTTGTGCATTATGCTGGAAGGTGGGGCAGGTTTCGAACTTGTTCTTCCTTGCTATTTTCAAACTACTTTCGCTTCCTTCTAAAGACCCCTCAAGCTTTCAGTCTCGAATCAGATAATTCTCTTTATAACCCTTTTTACTTTCTTATTTCTATTCTTTTCTATTGATTTTAGTTCCTAGCTCCTTTTATGAAAGAGACTTTCTAGTGTTTTAATTCTTGACAATTTCAGCATACATGTAGCTAATTTTCCCCATACTCTGGCTTCTCAGTCGCTGGATCACCTCTCCACAACGGTCTCATCCACCCACTCTCCTCAGACACTCACTCTTATAGCCACACCCAAGATCTTGCCATTACCAATAACTGCAGAACAAAATGGCATCCTCTCTTCACTTCCTAATTTGTGTCACTAAATATACAGGGAAATCAGCTGCCCTGGTCATAAACAGACAATTGTTCAACAACAACCAAGGCCAAGTGCCCTGAGACACTGAGAATTCAGACTGGCTCAAACTACTCCCCCTTTTGGAATATAAAACATGGAATCATTGGACATCTTTTTCTCTTGATAAAGGGAACCAAAGATTTGTATTAAGACTATTTATACCATTTATATCTATGCTGTTTTATTTATTTATTTATTTTTAAGATTTTATTCATTTATTTGGCAGAGAGAGACACAGTGAGAGAGGGAACACAAGCAGGGGGAGTGGGAGAGGGAGAAGCAGGCTTCCCACAGAGCAGGGAGCCCGATGCGGGGCTCGATCCCAGGACCCTGGGATCATGACCTGAGCCGAAGGCAGACGCTTAATGACTGAGCCACCCAGGTGCCCCTATCTATGCTGTTTTAATATGAATTATAAAATCCATAAGCTTTGAATACACAGACATGTACCCTGCAGCATTGGGAAAAAAAAAAGAAAAAGAAAAAGGAAGAGTTATGGAAGGAGTAAAAGATTTCCGTGGGACTAAAAAAATTTTTAAGGCAAACAAAGTAATAGCTCCTAGTAAAATCCACTCAAGAAAATAGGGATTTGGATTTACCTTTTGAAAGCAACTAAAATGAGATTGACCGGTTAGTTTGTTCAAATTAGGGCTATGATTATCTAGGTTATTTAAATTTAAATTTTGAACGCAAGTTATTGTCAAAATGCAAAGAGCTCTATTTGCTAATTACAGGCTTAATGTTAAATTAGGTCCTGTTTCTCTGCAGCAGCAAAGTAATCAGACAAGAATCCCATGCCTCTATTAAACATTTACATTAGAACTCACTAATCATACCAGATTTGTTTGGGTACTGGCAGATGTCCTGAAAGGCTGTGGAAAATGCAGTCACTGTTTCACAGAAGATGGGCACACACGTAGGACAATCCTGGTATCAGAGCAAGGTATGGGAGTGCACGTGTAGAACAACAACAACAAAAAAATGTACTGGGTGCTTCTCAATATAATTATAATGGTAATTATACAATTTAGTACAATGAATCATCTGAACACCTGTGCTGAAGGTGTTTGTTCTCCATCTGCCTCAGGAAAATATTGCAAGGATTCACAAAAGAAGCCCAAAAATCTTTAAGCTTTTCAAAATTCAGTGTTGTGGAAACAAAAAGTTACTGTAAACAGAATCCTAATGTTCCTAATGTTGGAAAATAAAATCTACATAGGTTTCTTTTGTGCCAAATGACCACACATTTCCTCAAGCTGTTTTTACCTGCACAAAGACATGATGCTTGCAATGCTATGGCATTTTACTGTGATAAGCCCTTGTGGTTCATAGTTGAGCTGATGACACCCAGGCAATCACTGCCACTCAAAAAGGAGTGCTGTTGGCTGTTTCCTCTATTTCATTTTATGATGCCATGCTTGAAGGGCTAACTGTGGGTCGGACAAATCAAAGAAGGGAGAATGGGGACCATCTAGGTAACATAGCAAATGACAAAGAAATAAGTTCCTAGTCCAGATTTACTCTGTGTCTTCTCCTGCTCCTCTGCCTGAGACCCAAGATTCTTCTATAAAAGCTCCTTTCCCTGGTTTAGGACATTCCTCCAGGCTCTCTGAACATCCTGGGCTCAGAATACACTTGCTCTCACCCATTGTCCTGATGCTGCACTTTTGGTCTCATACCTGGATCCTCCGTCTCTACCTAGCTCCCTTTGATAAATAAATGGGTTGGATGGTCTGCCTGGTTTTCCTTTGAAATTCTTCCCCATGAGCCTGACACCTGTTGGAAGATGTCATCAAAAAAGGCGTGACTGCCAACTGACCCATGTGGTTCTGCTTGCCTCTCCTGGTCCTGGGGGTTCTTCAAGGACATAGCCTTGAGAAGGTGATGTGTGCTATTGAAAACACCTACATGATATATGTAGCTGAGCTCAGGGCATCTTCATAAACTTTTAAGATTTGGATGGCAGGTGTGGGGATCCATTTGTCTTGCTGCCTCCCAAGACAATCCTCATTTGTTAAGTTCCCTCTGCTTATTAAAACCGCCGCCTAACAACCTAGGGTGGCCTGCCTCTTTCTTTGGTCTCTCCCTGTCCTCTGAGTATAGGGGCCAATTCCAGATTACACCAGGGAGGCTCCAAGGTTGTGAACCAACAACACCCCAGGGTTCCACAGAGTGTGGCCAAGGCAAGACTGAACCCCTTCACGTGTGCCCACTTCTCATTGAACCTGACTAAATTCCTGCAATATATAGTGCCCAGGACCCCCACATTTTCAGGAAGGGGGTTCAGATAATACCTATATGCAGAAATGTTTTAACATGGGATTTCCGCAAGAAGTTAGTTATTAATAATAATTGGACTAACATTGTGCAGCATTACTTTGAACAGAAAGTTCACCCTCTTCTCTAATCCCCATTAGGGCTTTTCCAAAAATGTGCAGAATTCATTCTTTGCCTTTCCATCTGTGAGTACTCAGAAATGACATCAAGGGAAATCCTGCCCTTGATTTTTGTTATCTTAGTTTATTATCCTATGAATGACCTCCTCTGTTGGCTTGATTCTGTTTGCCATCTTTACAATCAGAGAGCTCTCTGACCTTTAAAAAAATATTCTAGATAGTGTCTTTCTACTTCCACTAATTCTCAAGACAGTATGGCATTACCAATCATTTCAAGCTCTTTTTAGTGGGAATGATTGTTTTCTGTTTGGGGTCCAAATCCCAGAGTCATGCCAGTCAACCACTCTCACGGAAGCTGTGGTCCAGGTTAATTCCTGCTTGATGCATGTCCCCATTACAGTGTCTACGGCTGCACACTAAACTGCTATGCCTGTGGCACCATGGCTTTGCAGGTGACAACTGTGGCCACTCGTTCATTCCATCTGCTCTTCCCTGCTCATCTGCATTCCCTCTAGGCTATGGGCTCTTTCCTAAATGTTTGATCATAAAGTGAGATTTTGATGCAGGTTCTAACCCAACCCCTAACTTTTCATGCAGTCTCAAAGACTGGCTCTACTGAGGAATCATAAAGGCTGAGAACTGTCCTGGAAAAAACAATTGTGGCAATGATCTAACTATAAAGAAACCATACCTTCATGCCAATGCTAAAGGAAAGACACAGAAAGGGTATGGCTTAATTTCCACTCTGCCTAAGTATATCAGGCCCACTTAATTTTTATTTATTTCCCATCCTATTACTAATATATGTAATGATTTTTAGAAAGAAGAAGCCAACAGGGATATCCCATAAGGATCAACAGCATATTTTCCTGACTCTTGGAATTCTATTTTATTCTCCAAAGACAGCATTTCTGATCAAGTTCTAAACCAGGGTCATGACTGTAGATTAAACCATGCTTCAGGAAGTATGGAAAAGAAAAATGAGAGAAGCAAGTCTCTCTCTGCTGAGTTGAATTGTGTCCCCTAAAAAAAAAAAAAATGTTGACATTCTTAACCCTCTGTACTGCAGAATGTGACCTTATTTAGAAACAGGATTATTGCAGATGTAATTAAAGTAAGTTAAAATGAGGTCATACTGGAGCAGGATAGGTCCTAATCCAATATGACTGATGTTCTTATAAAAAGATGGCCATGTGAAGACAGACACACAGGGAGGACACTTTGTGACAATGAAGGGAAGGATTGGAATGCTATATCTGCAAGCCAAGGAAAGCCAAAGTTGCCAGCAAACCACTAGGAGCTTCAAGAGGCAAGGAAGGATTCCCTAATAGGTTTTAGAGGGAGTGCGGTCCTACTGACAAAGATGTCAGCCTTCTAGCCTCCAGAACTGTGAGACAAACAATTTCTGTTGTTTTAAACCAACCACTTTGGGGCATTTGTCCCTTCGACCCACTCCCAAAGCCAAGCCAGAGCAAGTGCTATTGCAATCTGTGGTCACTGATGCAGCCGTCGGGAACTGATCTCAGGGAGGCAGCCCTGAACAGCAGTGCACCCCCCAAAATGCAGCAAATAGCCATGAGAGTGCCTGCCAAACACTGAAGCTCCATCCAAGTATGGTATTTAGGATTTGCTAGGAATCCAAGGCTGGGGGAGAACAAAATGAGCAGCATGTTAGAGTTAGATCTGGGCTCTGCCAATCTGGCTTCTGATCTTGAGTATGTTCCCTCATCACTTTGGTCTTCTGTGTCTTAATGTTTGAAATGTGGTTAATAATATTTGCCACATTGTAGTTATAAGATTTGGGGGAGAAGTGGATACAAATTATTCAATAATTGCTATCATAGTAACCATCAAGAGTTCAAAGTATTTATAATCCACAAAACCAAATGCATCAATTATCATCGATTGATTGCTTTGTTGAAACTATTTCCTCAGCTTGCCTGGAACTTTCTCCCAAATACCTCCCAGCCCCCATAATTACTGATAATTCATTTTATAGTATTATCTATAAGTTGTCTGGGCCTCTACAGGCAGGATCTGGTTTTGTGACCTAGACTGGACTCTGCTCTGTGATAACACCACATACAAGAGTCATGATTAACCCAAGAAAACTGAGAGCCATCCCAGCCTTATTCTACAAAAGAACAATGACCTTAACAACTGCCATTGGGTGCAGACTGTGGGTCAGGCATTATAAT
The DNA here is from genome assembly GCF_002201575.2 of Neomonachus schauinslandi. Classification (NCBI taxonomy): domain Eukaryota; kingdom Metazoa; phylum Chordata; class Mammalia; order Carnivora; family Phocidae; genus Neomonachus; species Neomonachus schauinslandi. Next base: position 119,356,838 of record NC_058406.1, on the reverse strand, counting down.
GATTTTTAAGCCCATTACCCTTTTCTGTTCTCACAGCAAGCCTGTGGAATATCACTATCCCTGTTTTGGAGGATTAATTGGAAGCCTATTAGGTTGCTCAAGCACACTCCCATAGCAAACGGTAGAGCCGGGACCCTAATCCAGTTCACTCTAATGCCAAGTCAGGCTTTTAAAGATTATCTTAGTCTTTCTAAAATGTTTTTTAGCCAGCACATCCCTTTTCATCAAAATATCATCCAGGCTCTTTTTATCAAAATGTTTCACAATCCCATCTTTCATCATATTCTCCAGATCCCTAATAAACAAAACAAAGAAATCCAGCTGGTGCAAAGTCAGCTCAGAACTCCAGGGCCTGCAGAACAAAATGAAAGCATTCACTTCAGTAGAAGCTGCTTCCCAGGAACTACTTGAGCAGTATAAACAGGCTATACACCGTCCTGTGATATTTAATGTAATGGAAAGAGCAGTGCTGTCCTGTCAGGTTGCCCGGTCGCTGGGGTGCTTTTGCCACTCCTGTGTGGACTCAGCTGAGACAAGCTCATGGTGCTGTTCTAGTGGCAGCAGAAGCCCTGGCCACCCGGCTTCCACCGAGAAAGTGAATGTGGATCACTCGTTCTCCAACTGGGAGAACTGAAAAAGCAGAATGCAGAGGAAGAGTTTTCAGAGCATTAAAGAAACAATGGTAGACTGTTGTCTCAACCACACATGTATGTACTGTGAATTCCACACGTAATTTGGGGGTAGTACTGCCACTGCCCAGAGGGAGCTCCCCATCCAGGGTATCAACTCAACACAAATTTCCGGTTGTCTGTGCTAATGTGCCCAGTGTAGCAAAGGCCACAGATTAATGTTACTCAGAATGACCAGTTTGGACATTTCCAAGTTTTGTACAGCTTTTCCTCATTGTATTTTTCTAAGGACTCTGTTTCCATTTTCACTGCTTTTATTCAACCGCAACATTGCTAACATTTGATGATGAAATAACCTTTTTTTGAAAGCTGGAAATTACTTATTCTCTGAGAACTGTCAGCTTACTGACAGCAGCTATGCCCAACGCATTCAGTCCTCTGGTTCTCCATGAGACCCAAGAGGATCTCCAGTTTCTTTGGTGATTACATGAAGAGGTCCTTCTTGACTATCTGATGATTACAGCTGTTTTGGTGATTACTTCTAGAACTTTGTTGGAACTCATAGTCCTTAGCTTTGCAAAACTGCTGAACCATTTCCATCCTCAATGTCAGTATCTGGCAAAGAGCAGGTCAAATGACATGAACTCTAACAACTCATGTGAAGATTCACTTCATGTATATATCACATCTCCCTTATCCACTCAGCCATAAACAGACATTTAGCTTGTGTCCAAGTCTTGGCTATTATAAATAATGTTGCAATGAACATGGGGATGTAGGTATCTCCTTGAGAGAGTGTTTTCATTTTCTTTGGATGAATACCAGCAGTGGAATTGCTGGATCATATGGTACTTCGATCTTTAATTTTTTGAGGAGCCTCCATACTGTTTTCCATAGTGACTGCACCAATTTACACTCCCACCAACTGTGTGCAAGGGTTTGCTTTTCTCACACCCATGCCAACATTTGTAATCTCTTGGTTTTTTGATGACAGCCCTTCTAAAAGTTGTGAGGTGATATCTTATTATAGTTTTGATATGCATTTTCCTGATGATTAGTGATGTTGGGCATCTTTTCATGTACTTATTGGGTACTTGTATGTCTTCTTTGGAGAAAATGTCTATTCAGTCCTCTGCCCATCTTTCAAGTCAGATTGTCTGCTTTTTTGCTTTTGAGTTGTATAAGTTCCTCATATATTTTGGATATTAACCCCTTAACAAATAGAAGGTTTGTAGATATTTTCTCCCATTCCACAGATTGCCTTTTCATTTTGTAATTGCAGATCATTATGTGTTTGGATTCAATTACTAGTAAATTATTGTATTCCTTCATGTTTCTTTGATTTTGTGCATTCTTTAAGATCTTCACATTTGAAATAGCAGTCACCGGGGCGCCTGGGTGGCTCAGTTGGTTAAGTGACTGCCTTCGGCTCAGGTCATGATCCTGGAGTCCCGGGATCGAGTCCCGCGTCGGGCTCCCTGCTCGGCAGGGAGTCTGCTTCTCCCTCTGACCCTCCTCCCTCTCATGCTCTCTGTCTCTCATTCTCTCTGTCTCAAATAAATTAAAAAAAAAAAAAAAGAAAGAAAGAAATAGCAGTCACCTTCTCTAGTTTTCACTGTCTAACTTCTGGAGAGAAATTCCATCAGCCCTACTAGAGATCCTGAGACTTTCTCAGATATTCTGTGGATATGCTTGTTCCATACTTTTCACTTCCTCTAGTGGCAGAATTCTTAAGCATGTATGCCTTTTCTGTACCCTGCAAAGCCAGACCAGGGGTGACAACCTCCTTTTTGCTTTCTGTAGGGCACTGTTGTGTGCTCAAGTTTTACTTTGTTTTTTTGTTTTGTTTTGTTTTGTTTTTTTCCCTAGGCCTGCAGATTTAGACCAGCCTAACCATCTGCAAAAGCTCTTGCAGTCATTGGGCACTCACATGCTCGCACTTTCCCCTGCAAGATAAAAGATGAACTGAGAAGGACTCTCTGTGCTGTGCTGCCTTGGGGGAGAGGTGATGCAAGGAAAGTCAGACTGTTTCTCTTTGCAGCATCCAATCTCAGATATTTTTCCTCCAATGCTGTGCTGGAATTTCTCTGCCAGTCTCCCGGACTTCCTAAAGGCTCTTTTGTCTCTGGGTGACTGACTAAATCTGTGTTCTTCAGGGGCTCCTGGACCATGGCTGAGAGGGGCTGGAGCCATTCATGGACCATTCAGGGGCCACAGCTGGGATTAAGGTCTGTATGACTATTACCCCATACAGAGATGGGTGAGACTCTTCCTGAGTCCCATGGCTATGGTGCTGGTGATAGAACTGAAGCCAAATGGGGTGTGGCCAAGTCCTCAAGGGTATGGCACTGTTTCTGGGTCTATCTTTGGGACCATGATTGGTGAGTCAGCTACCTGTGTGTGGGCATGCCTTCTCAGAATGGCTCTCCTCAGTCTTGGACTGCACCAGGGTTTCACAATCCCCTACCTGGATCCCCTACAAAGCACTTCTGTCCATGGATGGATACCAAATTATTGCCGTTGAGGGGGAAATATGAGTGATGGACATCTTATTTGGCCATCTTTCTGACATCACACTCTCTTAATACAGACCTTAGAATGCTAACCCCCAAGGGATTTGTGTGTATTTTCTTTTTATTCTTGATAAGTAAGTAGAAAGTATTATAGACTGGAGGGGTTTAGGACCAAGAAATGTATTTTAGCCCATCTTCCAAGTGATGTGCTAACAAGTATGATTTGCAACCAGGAATTATATAAACATTAATTCTAAGAATTTTATTACCCTCATTAAATTTTAGTACTAATTATATACCTATTAAAGAGAGCAGGAGAAGGAGAAAACGTTCTTTCTTTATAGGATCTTCCTGAGCAATACAATAAAAGCAATAGAAAACCACTGCCTGATACCACATGTAGTCATACTTATGGACAGACAGAGCTGCAAGAGCAGGTGGCTGAGGGGGACTCCCATTCAGGGTTGCCTTAGATGGACTGAAAGCCAAGGGCAGCAAGGGACAGAAGGCAGCATCCTTTCAATTAAACATGCAACTAAAGCTCAAGTTCTCCCATCTCAGCACGACCATCAACTCTGACAGAGGCTGGAAACATAAGGAGGAGACTGATAGGACTGTGTGTGAGAGAGAGAGAGACACTAAACTCAACAATAGTACTAGCTGACTTTGACTCTTCATTCCTTTGACCTCCAATTTCTACCTTGTAAAATTGACCTCAGTGAAATATGAATAAAAGGATGATCAGAGCTTTAAAAAAAAAAGAACCATTCATTCATTAACGATTAGTTGAATAAATAGTGTCCAACCTGTCAATGTGCCCTTGAAGTGAGCATCATTTATGGAATTGACATAGTTTTCAAACTGAATTATCTGCTCTTCTCCCAAAGAGACCCCAAGCTTTCCAAAATCTTTGCATTTACTCATGTTACTTTGCCACAGCTGAAATTCACTTTCCTTGACTGCGTGTAACCAAAGCTTTCCTAAATTTAAGTCTTTAAATGAAATGTCATTCTTTTCTCTGATGCCTTCCTTACTTTCCTTATCAGGAAGGAATTCTGTCATCCTTTGCATTCTGAAAATATTTTTACTGTACTTCTTTCATGGCATTTAATACACTTCCTATCATGAATTATATTTGCATACACGGCTTAATTCATTCATAAGCAGTAAATTTGAAAAAGATTGAATCTGTGTCTGGGTCACCTTTGTTTTCTGTTTGCCCTTGAAACCAGCCCAGTGCTTTCTATGTATAAATGTTCAATAAATATATGATGACTTATGAAAGAATACCTTTAAACTAGGAGCTCTATTTATCTTCTCTTTGCACTCTTTTTCATCTGAATAAGGCCCTGCTTTCCCAACAGTTGTATAATTCACTACTAAGATGGTTATATCCTGCATCATGTTCACTCATTCACACTCCTAGTATGGAGTCAAAGAATCTCTATAAAATATCTTTGGTCTGCTGGAGTGGTGGGGGGTGGGAGGAATGGGATGGCTGGGTGATAGTCACTGGGGAGGGTATGTGCTATGGTGAGCACTGTGAATTGTGTAAGACTGTTGAATCACAGACCTGTACCTCTGAAACAAACAATACATTATATGTTAAAAAAAAAGAAGAAGAAGAAGATGATAGCAGGAAGGGAAGAATGAAGGGGGGATGTCGGAAGGGGAGACGAACCATGAGAGACGATGGACTCTGAGAAACAAACTGAGGGTTCTAGGGGGGTGGGAGGATGGGTTAGCCTGGTGGTGGGTATTGAGGAGGGCACATTCTGCATGGAGCACTGGGTGTTATGCACAAACAATGAATCATGGAACACTACTTCAAAAACTAATGATGTAGTGTATGGTGATTAACATAACATAATAATAAAAAAAATTAAAAAAAAATCTTGGTCTAATGTGCAGATTTATCTCCAGTATCTGAAGCTTGCATCTTCTACAAACACAAAGGATTCCTCACCACTCCTCTTGAGCATCCTGACCTCCCCTACCTCTTGCATTTTCCTCCACCTTTGTCTGTCAGTCATCTCAACTCCTATTTTTCTAAGAAGACCTTCTTGGCTGCTTCAAATATGATGGAGCTTTTACCCTGAGCTCTGACAGCATTTTACATCATTTTTTACCCCTGAAGTCGTTGAATAATGTAACAGAGTAAAGACTATTAATTCAATGTTCAATAGAACAAAATGTTGGCACTATTTATACAAAACTGTCAAATTTATGCAAAGCAGAATCTATTCAAATAGTAGGTGAGGAAATCAGATTTTTCCAGATTGTGTGAAGCACTAATAGCCACCTGGTCTTTTCCAAACAATCTAAACTTTTATACAGGCAGCAGGCTTTCTCAGCATGTTGGTATAATGTGTGAAAAAAAGTTTAGTAATTGAAAGGAAAAGGGCAGCACCAAATTAACTACTAAAAGGTTAGAATAGGATAAAGGAAGCACTGTGTTTCCAAATGTCAGAGAAGTGTCTATCTCAGAAAAAGAAAGTCAGACAATGGGTGGTCTCTCGCAAAAGGTGTAGGATATAAGGATCAGGGACTTCACTATAGAAGAGAGAGAGAAAAAGGGAAATGGCATTTTTTAAAAAGTTTGAAAAATAAATAAAATAATATGTGTCTGACTTCAGTAGTGATTTCAGGGAATGGCTGAGTAAGGTATGTAGGCAGAAATAATCAGGACCAGAGAGAATGTGAGTCCTGTGTTCACAACCTGGAGTTGTGAAGCTAAGGAAGGGACTTGGCACAAATGGTCAGTCCCATTCAGGATGTGGCCCGGTCAGGACCTGGGAGGGGAGGGAGGAACTGGCCATATTGTCACCGTGGTCAGTGTTTCTTCAAATGTGGTAAACAGACCACTGTGGGGACATCAGCTAATTTTAAATCATATCAGAAAGAGACTTTTAAAACTTAATTATTTCATGCTTCATATATTTATAACTAGTATCTAATACGCAATTTTATTACTATTATTGCTTAGAGGATGGCTAAAGGAAGCTGTGCTGTGTTCATCCATCCAACAGAGACAGCGTAAATCACACATATACTCCTGGTGTGGCTGGGCCTATGGATAAATTCAGGAAGAAAGTATATGAAGGAATGAAATTTGAGAAACAATATCTCAAACTGACAATTCTCCAAAGAAGTACTCTCTCTAGCTTTACTAAAACTCTAAACATTCTTTATTTTTTGGCCAATTTTTTTTTGTCATGGGATGTTTAACTTTGAGAGAAAGCTAGTATATCTTGGTATGTAACAGGTTGCACTGGAAAAGTGTTACGTGAATTGAAATAGTCATCTACCCAGGCAAATATAGAGCTGATTTCCCTACCCATATATAAAAGGAAAAAATATCCTAAGTCATATAGATACTTTGAATATATTTTGTGGCACTAACTTAAAAGCAAAAGAATTTCTTTAATAAAAAATATTGTATAATTTTAGGGGGCACCTGAATGGCTCAGTCGGTTAAATGTCTGCCTTTCGCTCAGGTCATGATCCTGGGATTCAGCCCTGCATTGGGCTCCCTGCTCAGTGGAGAGTCTGCTTCTCCCTCACCCTCTGTCCCTCCCCTGCTTGTGCTCTCTCTGTTGCTCTCTCTCTCTCAAATAAATAAAATCTTTAAAAAATATTGTATAATTTTATATTTCTTTTCCCTTTACCACACAAAAGAGAGTTGTTTTCATTTATTAGTACATTTTTATTGTTCCACAGGAATAGTGTGATGAACACTGTTAAAAATTCAATTCAGGGGAGTTTTAGTATTCATTCTAGCACTAAGCAATGTCTTCAGAAATAACATAAAAATAGTATTATTTTGTAATGTTTATCATTTTCTCCTAGTGATTTTCAGCAATTTACTACATCTTTTCTCTTTCTGCTACTATAATCTACTTACTATTTCCCTAGAAATAAAATTTAAAATGATCAGGGGATATTTTCTGGTAAATGATCTGTAATTATTTTAGGCTTGTTTTTGGGAGGGGAGGATGAGGGAGGGGGATAATAGAAAACATCCCTGACATCATAATTGGTTATAATGAAGACAGAATAGTAGGATCAAAAGGAGTGGCATTTATTACATATGGAATTCACTGAAATCCTTTACTGAAGCAAAGAATCAAAATAGAACTGAGTCTTATGAAATATGGAACATTAAAAACAAGACTGGGTGTGTGTGTGTAAAAAAGAAGACAGAGGTAGGGAAATATAACTAGTCAATATAAGAAATGTGAATTATCTTTTATAAGTACAAAGCATTATTATTTCAAATATTGTATATTGTCAATAAATCATTGTCCTCATGTAAGACAATGGAATACTATGATGTTTGTTTATATAATAAATTATTGAATTAATAAACAACAAGTGAACCCAGGCCTTTAAAAATGCAAGTGTGATTAAATAAACCCAAAACAATCATCAAAATTTCCCAAACTCAAATCCAAATGTGCCTAGAAGTAAAAGTAGTCATTTCTTTTACACACTAACTTCAGAATTTGCACAATAAGTGGGCTGGAATATAATTGAAAGTGAACAGGATACTAAAAGTTCTGGTCACCAAATCTGATCTATGTGTGGGCAGGAGGAGGGGTCCTCTCACGCCATCAAGAGATGCTCTGGACGCCAACTAGGTGTCCTGTAATTCAACTCAATGCTGACACTACTGACCTGGAGACAGTATCAGACTCCACAGGCACAAGGGTTCAGTCCCACAACAGTGCCTCCCTACCCATCCTCTCTTCAGATACCAGTCACAAGTCCAGGTTGTCGCCTGTGTTCCTCACCAATGGGCTACAGATACTGGACGTTTCAACAACCACCACCTCAGACTTGATTAATTTGCTAGAGAGGCTCACAGAACTCAGAAATATTTTATTTGCTAGACTGCCAGTTTACTATAAAAGGATATATATAACTCAGGAAGAGTCAGTGGAAGAGATGCATAGGGCTATGTATGGAGGAAGCATGCAGAGCTTCTGTGCCCTCTCTAAGCAACCCACTTTCCCCAATTCTGAATGAGTTTACCAATGTGGGAACTCTCTGGACCCTCTCTTTTTGGGCTTTTGTGTAGGCTTCATTAATAGGCATGATTGATTAAATCATTGGCCACTGATGATTGAACTCAATCTCCAGACCATCTTCCCACCCTGGAGGTATGGGATGGGACTGAAAGTTCTAACCCTTTAATCACAGGATTGGCTCCACAGGCAACCATCCTTAGGTTACCCAGGGTTTTCCAAAAGTCTCCTCATTAATATAGCAAAAAACATATCATTTAGACTCTCTCATCACTTAGGATATCCCAAGGGTGTTATGTTCTCTGTGCCAGAAACAGGAGCAAAGACCAAATATGTATTTTTTTATTATAAATTACAATATCATAGATACCAATCTTTCTAGTGTGGGGAACTGAGGCATATACAGGTATAATTTAAATACAAGACTGAAAGTGATTTGGCCACAGCGTGGGTAATAAATAAGTCTGCAGAGGTTGAGAAGTGAGAAACCACCATGACTGAATGCTATCAGAGAAGTCTGCATGGAGAAATTATCTTTGATTAGGACTTCTGACAATAGGATTCACACACGCAGAGAAGGATGAAAATGGGGACATGAAATTGTAGACATAAGTACCAGCAAAAGCAAAGCAACAAAGATAGGAAACAATGCTCTGCAGATAATAATAAAACATATTTGTGAAAAAAAGTATTTATAAAGGGAAGCACTATAGCTTAAATTAAACATTTACCATATGGACTTGTTTTTGTCATTTGAAAATGAGAAAGGAATAGAATTTTGTCTGTATTTGCAGTACACAATAGGATATCTAAACTTTTATATGACTCGTTATGAGAGCAAAAACATTATATGTCAATCTATATTTCATCAAATAAGTCTTTAAAGGATTTAGAATTTTAAAGAAAATGAATACAATAGATTTCCTTCTCAGTTAATCAAAAATATATTTTTAGTATTCTTGACAGTTATTACTTACATTTTAATTCCTTAAAATGTAGGGACTTATGTATGATTACCATAATCAAATCAAATCAAATCAATAATGGCTTCCAGTATTTGCTCCTATCAGGCTAATCCTACACAAAATAGTGACTATGAATTATAGACCACATATATGCTATATATATTATAGTTTTCATGCCAACAAATATATAACTTTGATGAAATGGACAAATTCATCTAAAAATAAAACCAAGTAAGACACAAGATGAGATGAAAATAATAATATGAATATATTCATACACATGATAAAATGAAATCATGCTCAAACCATACTCACAAAGAAAACTCCAGGCTTAGAGGCTTTTGCCAGTGATTTCTATCAAATATTTTAAAAAGAAATGACACAAACTGCAGACAAACTCCTTCAGAAGGAGAAAAAGAGTGAACTCTTTTCTAATCATTTTATGAGGCTAGCTTATCCCTAATAACCAAACTTGAGAAAGAAATTTCAAAGTAAGAAAATTACAGACAAATATCCCTCATGAACATGGGCACATATACCTTTAACAGAATATTAAAAATAAATTCCATATATATGGATTTTTATATATATATGTAAATCAACTATATTTTCTAAATGTTAGCAGTGTTAAGGAAAAATACTCATTCTGTTAAAGAAAAAGTTATTCAGTGATACTTGTTAAAGCACTGTAAAGAAAGACTTTATTCAAGGGAGGCCATGCGATAGGTGCAGGGACCATTGCAATAGGTCCTTGCAGGGGAACAGAGAATGGACTCAACTCTGTATACAGCACAGGCCAGTGGGAATTTATAGCCAAGGAGAGGTGGGGGTCAGTGGATGGAAAATTACTAAGAGAACAGGGGTTAGGGGGGATTTTGGCTATACTGACTTCACAGGATTGTTGCAGAAGGCAAGCCAGGAGATCAGACATCACCTGGGGGATGGTGGAGGATGAGGAACTTGAGTAGATATCAAGGGAGATCAGACAGGAAGGATAGAGGATTCTAGCTAAACTAACTTAGGAGGATTCCTACTAAAACTGGACAATGTAGATGTGAACACAGAAGTCTAAAAGCGAAGGCCTAGTTGAAAAGTTCAGGGGCGACTGAGTAGTATTTGGTCAAGGAGAGAATCTTTGTCAGTAGCAAAGTTTTAGAAAACAAAATTTAAGAAAAGTGATTCAGAAAAACATCAGCAGCATAAAAATAATTAAAAATTTAACAGAAATCATATAATACTATATACTGAAAAGTACAAAATACTGCTGAGGGAAATTAAAGAAGACATAAATATAGAGATAGAGATCATATCTGTGGATTAGAAGACAGCCTTACTATGTCAGTTTTCTCCACATTGCTATATAAATTCAATAAAAATCCCAGGAAGTCTTTGTCTTCTTTTCTTTTACTTTCTCCTCCTCTACATCCTCCTTCTGCTAAGAATTGATAAACTGAGTTTAAAATTTATAAGAAAATGCAAACAACCTAGAATATTCTAAATAACTTTTTTCTTTAGAAACAAAAATGGTAGAGGACTACATTATCAGATTTCAAGCCTACTATAAATATAAAATAAACAAGAATATGTGGTACCAGCATAAAGATAAAGAATAGGTCAATGAAACATAATAGAGTTCCCAGAAATAGACCCACACTTACGCAGCTCACCCATTTTCTACAAGACAATCTAATGAAGGAAAGGATTTTCAAAACAGACTTCTTGAGCAATTGAATGTGTACTCAGAAAAGTAAATTACAAAATATTTTTAATTGGAAATGAAAATACAACATTTCAAAATTTGTAGGATGCAACTAAACAAGCACTTATAGAGAAAAATATCACAGTAAAGGTTATATTCGAAAAAATAAACTTACCAAATCAGCAATCTATTTAAATATCCTCATGCAAACTTGCTGTGCAATCTTTCATCAAGAAGTTGAGGCCAGTCATTCTGTTGGAGTGGAAGGCAGTGTTCAAGTGACCCGAGGTCCTCAGTGATGGAAACAGCACCTGTCCAGGTGGCCAAGAGTGGATGCTCAGGGGACAGACTGATCTGGATCTGTATTCTAGCCCTGCTACATCAATCCCTCACCTTGGGCAGGTGAGTTAACCTCTTTAAGCTCCAAGTCTCTCTGCCTGGAATGGGAAAATAATATAACAAATATCCAAACGTGTATGTGATACCAAATACAATAAAACATGTTGATTTGCAACCTTGGGAGAGTCCCTAGGTGAAATTCAAACCCAGTACACGGAGGGCAAGGAGAGCCTGAAGAGGCAGGTCACTCCAGATTGGTACCTGGCCGGTTTCACAAGCAAAGGAACTTACAAGACTCGTCTTGCACGGCCACAGGTCCAGTAGATCTCCATGCCTGCCTGCCGGCCTAAATCTTGTTTATACAGAGGCTTTCACGGGCTTATCGTGTAACAAGCGTGTACAGTCCACATGGTCTCAACAACACACTGCTCTCTCAACGCTGCCTCCCGTGGAGAGGTTCCAGAGCCAGGGGAGAGAGGGGAGGAGCCTGTGAGTGCTCTCCAGGCAACCAGTGGTCACGTGGCAATCACATCTTCTCGAGGACCTCCTCTAACATCGCGAGAAGAGGTTAGCCAAGGGCTTATCTTGGCTGAGGACTCGCGTGGGTGCATGTTGGATACGCTCATCATCCTGAGAGGACTCGGCAGAGGCCCTGGGGTCCTCGGGAGGTGTATTTGCTGTCCTCCTGAGGTTGGCTGGAATTCCGGGTGAGCCTGAGCCAGCTAGGGTGCTTTCTGAACCGGACTGAAAATAATTTGCGTGAGGAAAAAGTAAATCGCGCTACTTAAGCTTTCTGTTGCCTAGGTAAATAGCTGATGAAAATAATGATTTCCTTTATAGAAACGAAGATCACTTTTCAAAAACCCTCTCAAAGGCTACACTGTTTGTCATTGGTATATTTAACTCATGTACCCTATTATTTAATAGAAGAAATTATAACCTGTTAGCACAGAATTCTGAAAAGTTAATTCACTTTTCCTACGTATCTTCTATGAGTTATATAGACTTTTAAAAAAAGATTTATTTAATTATTTTAGAGAGAGACAGAGAGAGCATAAGCAGAGCGGGCAGAGGAAGAGGGAGAGAGAATCTGGAGTAGACCCTCGGCTGAGCACAGAGCCATCCCAGGGCCCTGAGATCATGGCGTGAGCCGAAATCAAGAATTCAACTTAACTGACTGAGCCACCCAGTTCCCCAGAGCTATACCGACTTTTTGCAATGGTTTGGTACTAGAAAAAAATGTAATGTGTGTTTGCTATACTTTAATGTGTTTTCCAAACGGAATGCTAGGTTTTGCCTCTGAGTTACTTTGGAACATTGCAAGTGCCTTTTCACAATAATAATTTTTTATCTTTGATATACAAAACCTGTAATTTTGAATTTTAGACATTTAGACTATTTCCTTCTTTAATAGTTGGAGATTTCATTTGGAGCCAGGATTTATTTCATGATTTGGAAATTTTATTTTCTTTTTCCAAGTAAATTTTTGTTTATAACTCTTCTTCCCTGTTAAGTCCTAATGAATATGGTAAATGATGAATGTGGTAAATTATCACAAGCCATTAAGAAGACTAATTTTTATTCACACCTAATCAGCTGCTCTTATCAAATTCTGTATAAGTTGTTTATAAGGCATTATTCTAGGCACTTTACACTAATTATCTGTAATTTTCAAACAATCATTACAGTTAAATTACCCTAACTTAAAATTAAGAAACCAGGGCTCAGTGGACTTAAACTTCTCAGTTTCCCATAGTTAGGTAGTCTCTGAATTGGGAATTGAGCCCAGCTCTGTCTGTACCTAAATTACAAGAATTTTTACCTGCCATATCACCATGTGTTGACCTTTACATGGTCTAGTCACTTACAAGCAAAGAATTTTGTGGCCAAATGAGAAGCCAGCTTCCTAGTTTTATTAATGGCCACCGTAATATCCCAAACCAACAAAGTACAGGGCTCTCTGATAAAGCCAGGAAAAAGGCTTCAGTAGACCCCCCAAGACAAGCCTGAATTGAATTTACCCACTTGGGTGTAGCTGGAGAAGCAGCAGCATGGCTGACCTGTTCTCTGAGAGGGTCAGCTAGGGAAAGAGATGTTTCTCTGGAAAAGATGAAAGTTTCCTCTATCTGGGACTAATTAACTTTATAAGTTGAAATAGAATATGAGAAAAGCATGGCAATGGTTTCCCATAACCTTTCCAAGTTACTCTCAAAAACATCTTAATTTGGATAATCTGCCATACGAAATGAAGAAATCATGCTTTAAGGCATTATTCATTTTAGGATTCAGGAAGTGTTCAATATTGCTGAATAGTTAACCCATTCCTTTGCTTAAAATTTCACGAGTAGACAATTCTATAAACAGGGAAATTACAAATACTGTTCTATGTTGGCATTCCTTAAATGGATATAGGCATGCGTGCATGTGAGTAACAAAGGAAAATTATTCAATGTCTTTGCTCTTCCAAAGAGCAAAAGATCTTGTTTATTAAGTTGCTTCCTGATATAATTTCCTAACTGCCGGGAATCCAATTAAATTTTCAGACCCCCTTGGGGATCATTTAAAGCAATGTAATAATGCACTATCTTAGAGAATTAGTGTTATTTTTCAAATGCTTTTTCTATGAATAAAATGGATATTCAGTTTAGTCTAAGAAGAGTATTTGCTTTTTTAGCCCATGTAAGGATAAACATTCTGGAAGCAATAGTTCCTGCCTGGTTTCATATACCTTTTCACTTTTGGGGATAGATGAGAATAATAGTTCCTGCCTCTAGGAATGCCACTGATGGCATCTTGATGACTTTCCTGGACTTTTTTGGGGAGGCCAAGTTGGATGTTCTGTACATTCTGAGTGTTGAAGATATTAGTAGACAAAGGGATGGTTCATCTACACAATCCTTAAAAAAAGGAGTTAAATGAAATCACTAACTTGGTGATGGAAATAAGGATATAACCCAGGCTGTGAAATAAGGTAGGAGTCCCAGAGACAAGGTAAAATTAAAAAGATACCTGGGATTTGAAATAGGTGAAAATGAGAACATAGAAATAAGCATAGGAAGAAGGACTTTAAATGTGAAGAAAATTTATTTGAATATAATGAAGAAGAGAAAAGTTTGAGCATGGAATAAAAGGAAAAGTTATAAAATCCTATGGAAAAGAAAGAAAAATACATGTGAAAGGAGTATTTTTTTTTTTAAAGATTTTATTTATTTATTTGACAGAGAGAGACACAGTGAGAGAGGGAACACAAGCAGGGGGAGTGGGAGAGGGAGAAGCAGGCTTCCCGCCGAGCAGGGAGCCCGATGCGGGGCTCGATCCCAGGACCCTGGGATCATGACCTGAGACGAAGGCAGGCGCCTAACGACTGAGCCACCCAGGTGCCCCGAAAGGAGTATTTCTAAATAGAGATGGAAAAATACTTTCTTAAAAAGAGAGAAAATACCAACTTTGAGATATAGTTCCCTGCTTTAGAATGGAGGGTATAAAATATGACATTCTCTCTAATTCCAGAGTTAAGTGGCACTGAACATGAGCCTATGCGTCATTAAGGACATTTGTTTGCTATTCAAGCTGGTTTTCTTCCATTTCTTTATTTCCCACTCCTCTGCTACTTTCTATTCCCCAAAAACTAACCACACACACACACACACACTGACTAGCATTTATTATGATTCTTAAAGGTAAACCACTCTTCGGCATTTCTTAGTTATTGAGAATAATCAGTACTTGAGAAAGCTAGTAAGGCATTTTCCTAATTTTGAGAGTGCAAGTAGGAAAAGTCAAAACAGAATGGGTAAGTTAACCATCTGCACAAATAATTTAAAAGCTTGATCTTGATAACACAAGCCATTTTGAGTCTTCCAATATATTTTCATATTTCAGATTCTTTATAGTGTTTTCTACAGGTAAGAATGGTAGCAAGAAGATAGAAATGCTCTGAATCCTTTGCTCTTTTTAATTCTAATTATAAATGTAAGTAATTAGGTAACCTGATTCCTACATCATCGTTATGCTTTTGTTCACTGAGTTCTCCCACTTGCTTGATCATCTTAGGAGAAGATCCAGTTTCTGAATCAAAAGCTAAAAACTTCTGCAGCCTTGCTTCGCCTGGTTCAGGTGATGTCTTCTCTGGCTTGTCACTCTGTGGTAGCAGCAATAACCTCCCACTCATGTCTCTAAGATGTCTATGCCAGTGTGTCTACACAAACCTTGTAGTTTAGAACACTTTTACTTCCATCATCATTACCTTTGATCTTCACATCAGTCTCTCTCTTTTTTTTTAAAGATTTTACTTATTTATTTGAGAGAGAGAGAGAGAAAGTGCTCGTTTATGTGCATGAGCAGGGGGCAGCGGGGGTGGGTGGAGGGGTGGGAGGAGGCACAGAGGTAGAAGCAGACTCCCCACTGAGCAGGGAGCCTGATGCGGGACTCCATCCCAGGACCCCTGGGATCATGACCTGAGCCAAAGGCAGATGGTCAACTGACTGAGCCACCCAGGTGCCCCATGATCTTCACATCGTTCTTATGATGGAGGCACAATAGTGCCAATCCTTACTTTGATCATTCTCCTCTTTGGAAACAAATGATAAAACAAAGTGCATGGGGGGGGGGGCGGTATGCAAATAAAAACAGCAGACATTTATTGAACACTCTGGAATACATATTTCATGTAGTATTTCTAATTATAATAGCCTTGCAAAGTGATTGTTATTATCTCTACTTAAAAACTTGCAACTAGGGGCTCTTGGGTGGCTCAGTCGTTAAGCGTCTGCCTTCGGCTCAGGTCATGATCCCAGGGTCCTGGGATCGAGTCCCACATCGGGCTCCCTGCTCGGCAAGAAGCCTGCTTCTCCCTCTCCCATTCCCCCTGCTTGTGTTCCTGCTCTCGCTATCTCTCTCTCTGTCAAATAAATAAATAAATAAATCTTTAAAAAAAAAAAACTTGCAACTAGAATGAAAGAAAATGTTAGAGTCAATTGGGAAATGTATAAAGTGACAAAAAGATTTGTTTAAAAAGTGTTTTCAATAAATTTTCTGTTATGGTATGATTGTTACTTGGCTTATTCGGGCCAACTGCTATAATATATCTCCAGATCATTAATTTATGACCTTTTCTTTGTATTTAAACAAAGCAGTTAATTGCCATACCAAGAAAGGTTTAATAACTGAAATTCTACAAAATTATTTTGGGGAAAATAAATATATTAATTTTGATAATCATGACCTGATATATTTCAGACTTTTATGTAGGGCTTTGAGAAGCTATGTGGAATATTTATAATTTTAATAATTTTGTTTTGTTAAATATTTTAAATCTGAGTTAAATTTTTTGCTAGTTATATAATCTTTTTAAAACTTTTTAAACAGTTCTATTGAGATAAAATTGGCAAATAAAATTGTAAGATATGAATTCAATGTGATGATTTGACATATGAATACTTTGAAAAGTATTCCCCCATGAATTAATTAACACATTAATCACTTTTCATATTTACTCTTCTTGTGTGTGAGAACATTTAAGTTCTTTCTTAGCAGTAGCATTTCTGTTCTCTTACCAGTTATATGATACATTGTTATCAGTTATAATCACCATGTTATTCTTTTAATCCTCAGACCTTATCTTATAACTGAAATTTTGTACTCTTTTAAAAACTGCATATGTTATCAAGGAGATTCATTCAGTGGGTTAAAGCTCATTTTGGGGCTAGACTACAAGTTTACAGAGAGAATTTACAATGTAATTTTATTAATAGTGTTAGTGGAAATGTGAGATATTTGAGTTGCTTTGGGAGCCTATGAGTATATTAACTTCAAAAAGTTATTTTACTTATGCACTTCATTATGCAACAAAAAACACAAGTGTATTATATTTATTGAACCATTAAATGAGAGTCCAGCATGCAAAAAAATTGGTCATAAAGGAGTGGAAAACAAACAAACAAACAAAAAACCCTAAGGAGATTAACCACCAGTTCTACCTTTGTTTGTTAGGGTGAATGGAGAAATAGCATTTTTTTTTTTTTTGCAATTGTCTTTCCTTTTTCATCCATTATAATTTATGTGTGTTTGTATTCTTTAAAGGATGCTGATTAGAATTAAATGAAAATTTTATAACCACCTTCTTCAACAATACCACTAATAAATTCTAGGACTTGAAGTATGAAAATTAATTTCCTATTCAGCACCATGGTCTCTTGAACTGCAATACCAGAGGATACACGTTGCATACATCTTTACCCTGACAGCAAGTGCAGAGGCACTGGTGTATTAGCATGAAAGGCTAAGTGAACAGACAGGATGGAAACAGACCTTTTAAGTGTTGAATCCTATATGCTGTGCTTAGGGAAGGTGTAGGATAAACAGTATTAGCAAATAAAGGACATCCCAGTCATGTGTTGTCAGTGTTTTTTGAGGGACCAAAATGTCTGAAATACAATTCAGTATTCCACAGATGAAATATAAAGAAAATTGTTTACCTCATTGTGAGCTATTTGAATTTGGGATCTCTTTCCTTCCTGCCTTTCTTCCTCCCTCCCTTCCTCCCTTCTCAGTATCTCTCTCTCTCTCCCTCCCTCTGTGTGTGTGTATATTATTTTTGGCTAGGAAAAAATTTCCTTCCTAATGCCATTTTACTGTTTTAATAATAGTTATGGAATTTATGTTTTCCAATTCTTGTATGCATCATGGAAGTTTGTAAAGAAGGTATAGGGGAGAAAAATAACTTTCCCTCTACATTTCTAGGTTCTTGGCTGAGCGCCCCACCCCCCAAACACCTGTAATAAAAGACAAATTAGCAGGAGAAGAAAAAAACTTTAATTATGCATGTTTGAGATATGAAACTCAAAAAGTACCCAGAGAATTGAGACTATTGAGGATATATACCATCCTGAGCTAAGAAAAGGGATAGGAGTTTGGGGTTTCTGAAGTTAGGGTGAGGGGTTGCTCTGCTATGCACACGACTTGCTCAAGTAAAAAATTTTCTCTGGGAGTAGCTCTCTTCCTGGTTCAGGCTCCCCTTTCTAATGTTACAAAAGGGTAACTTCTCTGTTATCAGAGCTTCTTCTGTGTTTGCTTTCTCTGAAACACCTCAGAATATTTTTTATGCCCCAAAGGCATATTTGGGGTGACATATTCTGCTACTCTTCAAAAATATGTACAACAATTAATGATTATAGAAGGTTATAAATGACCCGTGGCTGTGCTCTCATTAACTAAAGTATGCCACAGTAATTAGACAAAGTGCTAGATACAAATATCTTTGTGTATTCAAGAAAGCACATGCATGAACATACTCATGTACCCATAGACGTAACCAGACACACACACACACACACACACACACACACACACGACAATGAATTAGATAAGTCAGTAACTATTTATTATTCCCATAACAGGTTTATGTAACTTTTCAAAGTGTTTAGAGACTTGGAAAAGGAAAGGAAGAAAGGAAGGGAGGGAAGGAGGGAGGGGTTAATAGATTAATAGATAGATATTACCTAGAGAGTTATTATACAAATATATATAGAGAGATATTACCTATATAGGTGTTACATAGACAACAGGAAAAAATTCAAATGTATGTGTGCATGTATGGAACTCATATAGCATGTATATATTATACACAGTTTATATTATATAATATCTATACACGTTACATATATACTTTTTGTATAGACAGTAATAAAGAATTTAAAATCTTGAGATAAAGACATTGTATGTGTGGTATGTGTGGATTTCCAAAGTCACCCATAAGGTATACAAGAAATATAAAATTTTAAGTCTTTTTATTAAGAGATCTAAGTCCCTGTTTTTTTGATGCAGAAAACTCAATCCAATCAATCACAGATCGATTTTCTCAAATTCAGTAATTTCACAGATAATTCAATTTTAAACTCAACCAATTTAAAGTTCTGCCCATCCACCCTGCCTCCTGACTTGGTTCCTGTTGCACAGCTCCTGGCAATCCTCTGTTCTCTGCAGACATCCACTAGCAGTGGTCCTCAAACTTGAATCTGTACCCAAATCTCCTGGAGCGTTTGTTAGAATGCAGACTTCCACCCTTGCTCCCAGAGTTTCTGATTCAGTATGTCTGGGGTGGAACCAGCCTATGCTGATTCTGTTGATCTAGGGACCACACTTTGAGAACAGCTGCACAAAGATATACTTGGCATGTGTTGATCTTTTCTCAGTTCAATCTATTTCTGAAGACGGTTCACTAGGTCAGTGCCATACCTAAATCTCTGTAGAGTCATGGGAGACATTCCTAGGCTCTTCCTTGATGTTCTGTGGACCCAGAGGATTGAGGAGAGTGGCATATGCTCCGTCTGCATTTTTGTTTGTCTGCTACTTCCCCCTTCCACTAAGTCTTCAGGCTTCTATTTTTCGACTGCCCTTTTACATCTGAGATATATCTAAGGGTTCTTTTTTTCTCACATCTACCCATTGGAGCTTTACCAACAGAAGGGGTAAAGAAGCACTAACCCTTGCTCTTCTTAACCCAAATTATCCTTCCCCGAGGCTTCATCTTCTCTGCAGAAGCATTCATTCTTCTATCACCATGCATTCTTCTCAAATGTGTGTTCTCATTTCTTTATGCCTTCACCATTTTGGGGTTTCAGAAATGTTTCTCCCAAGAAAAGCCTAATTTTAAGCTTTAAATTTGAGTTTTAAATATGATATGATGTGGCTTTTAAGGCCTATTTTATAGGTCAAAAACCAAATTTTCATGTTTTATTTTATATTTTCTGCTCCTCTTACATAGTAAGTCTCAATTTAAGATTTAATTTTGATTGTGGCAAGTCCATAAGGGGAGAGGAACTACTCAAAATAGCATTAAAAATCAGTTAAATTTCAAAGTGTTACCCAGCTTAAATATATTTGGTTAGTTTTCTTGAGGAATGACATACTTGCTGTCTTTATGCTATTGGTGAAAATGTTACTGATGATGATTATGAGAAAAAAAGTACCTCCATGGGCCATTGTTAGAATTTACTTTATCATTTGAAGAGTTATACTCAGGAGATTTGATTGCAAGGATATTGAAGGTGTCCTGATGCTCCCTCTGGGTCAGATCACTGAAATGCTCATACCTGTCCTACCTGAACAAAAGGCTCATGTGCAGATTCTCTTAGTTTTGCCTCCAGAATCCTCTCACTGTGGACCCTGAATGAAGAGCCTGAGGAAGCCAGATGTTGGAGGGAATTGTATCTGAACAAAATTACCCTGAATCTAATTTGGCTGCACTCTGTGTGTTTAGATTGCAAGTGTTGTTAGGAAAATGTGGAATGTCATGTTAATTAGCATATATATTTACACAAATAATGTGCAGCAAACAGATGTACAGATTTATTAAAAATGAGAAGTACAGACTTAGTAGAAACAAGCTAAACTTCCTGCAGCCTCCATTTTGTCTAGTATAGGAAAATGACAGACTAAGTAAGTGGACAGAGAATTAATAATGTAAAGGGAGCTAAGGAATGCTTATATTGAAAGAGTGTGTGCATATATATACATATATATATATATATATAACCACACCTGTCTTTTTGTTCCTCTTTATTATATTATTAGCTACCACTAATTAAGTGCTTACTATATGTTAAAACTTCAATAATATATCTTTAATATAATATGCCTGTGAAGCCAAGATTATTATCTAGACTGTACAATGAGGAAGTTGAAACTAAGAAGGCTTAAGGACGGTTTTAGTCCAAAAAGTATCTGCATAGACTTAAACCTAGATTTGTCTAAATCCAGATATTCCATATTTTTTCTTAACTCAGATTATTTGATTTGGTTTTGCTTTTTAAATTAAAATATAGTATTCATTCAACTGTTCTAATTGCTAGTGGGATACCATGGGCTGATCTGAAGGAATTACTCACCAAGCAAGCGATGCCCACGGCTAAATGAGCCTCATGTGTTAGAAGAACAGAAAGAGGTAAGTGTTCTTGCCACAGAAAGGAAGGAAGGAAGAAAGGAAGGAAAGGAGGGAGGGAGGGGAGAGGGAGGGAGAGAGAGAGAGAGAGGGAAAGAAAGAGAGAGAGAGAGAAAGAAAAGAAAGAAAAGAAAAAAAGAGAAAGAAAATGGGTGGTGGATATGTTCATTAGTTTGATTTCGGTGATTATTTCACAATATACACATAGTACCAAAATATCAGGTTGAATGTCTTAAGTGTATATGCTTACTATTTGTCAGTTATACCTTAATACAACTGAAAAAAAGAAAAACTGAAGGCCTTTGTGGTTGGAGTGCCCTTTATAAAGGTAAAACAAAGAGATGCGGTCAGAGAGGTGGCAGGGGTTAGATCGTATAAGGCCAAGGTTTGCGTTTTATTCTACAATAGATAAGGAAGCCACTGAAATGTATTGACCAGATGTATTTATTTTGCTGTCTTTCAGTTTGACTGATTTCTCTCATCTGCTTAATCTAAAATTTAAATTTTACTTCAGGGTTTAAAACTTCATTAAGTATATAGTTTCAGCAAAAGTTTTTCTTTTATCAGCTATTAAAATCCTGATGTTAGCATGTATTCAAGTTTATGAATCCTTGGAGAATGATGCTTACATTTCTGTATTACTAATTTGACAATGGAAAAATAGTTTGCATAAGGGCTTCATTAATGCAAAACAAACTCCTATCTTAGTTTCACATTACTTTAATATTAATAATGATATGCCTTAAATTGTCCATATTTCAATGTCAGTAAAAATGATAGGTGGGGGCGCCTGGGTGGCTCAGATGGTTGAGCGTCTGCCTTCGGCTCAGGTCATGATCCCAGGGTCCTGGGATCGAGTCCCGCATCGGGCTCCCTGCTCCTTGGGAGCCTGTTTCTCCCTCTGCTTCTCTCTCTCTCTCTCTCTGTCTCTCATGAATAAATAAATAAAATCTTAAAAAAAAAAATGATAGGTGGAACAACTGTTAATGTAAATTATTTATGTACAAACAAGGCATTCATGTTTTTACAAAAGCTCATCTTTTGGGGAATCACAGATGTCCATGTGATAAAAGCTATTGAATAGCATATGTATGAAAAGGGAAAAATGACAGTAACCTTGATTTTTTAAGTACCAAATGTTGCTAACTAGAGTAAGAACATAATTAATGTGGAGTCAGTTTTCAATATGAGATTTCATAGACATTTAAATAAATTGCCCAACAGTCAAATTTAACAACCAAATGATTTGCAGGGGGAAAAAAAAACAATTATTTCTACTCTGTTCCATTAAACAAAAATATATTTTGCATTTACCCTGTGTCCCACACTGTGCTAGATAAAGAGGATATAAAAGTAAGTAAGATTCATTTTCTAATTACAAAACAATTATAGCTCCAGGAGCACCTGGACTCAGAATAAGCCATTTTTTAAAACATACACATAAATAATTTTTCATTAATTTTGGTTTATAAATTACAAACTAAAAATAAAATTATTTATTAATATTTTTGTGAAGGTGGTCCAATCTGATTTATACATTCCCCCCCCAAAAAATCACACTGGTCCTAAATTATCTGGGTTATTTTTTCATAGATACCCAAATTACCATTTATATTTGTGCTTCACAAATAATCATGATTTTTCTGCTTAATGTGACTACAGCAAGATCACCCTGCACATAGTAGGATATGCATAAATATTGTTAAATGAAATAAACACAATATTGATATTCTAAAATATTCCTCCTGAGCTCTTGGTAGAGTGATATAAAATGATTTCATTATGTAAATGGGAGGCAAATTAAAATGATCTCAGATAAAAAGTAATTACTGAGAGCCCTGGCTGGTATGAATGAATGGTCTGATTGAATCTGACCACTTTACTTTTTGTGAAACATAATTTAGCAGATCTGCACATGAATAGAAGAGAAAAATTAAATCAATTTATTAAAAATGGAAAATTCTGGAAGGGTTCACAACTGAAGTGATTTCACTAGTCAAAAATCTTGTCTTCCGCAATTTGTGAAGTGTTTAATATATTGCAGAAGAGTGTCATTTGATTCAGGATTTGATTGGCACTGAGCCATTTTGTCATTCACTGGGTGAATTCAGTCCTGAATGTTAAGATTATAAACATTAGCAGGAACCCTCCATTCATCACCAACTCTCTATTTACCCAAATTATGATCTCACTGCTTATGCAAATGTGGTTTAGTTGCAGCCTTGATTAATCCAGGTTCCATGCTTTGATCACTAGGTAATATGATAGCATTACCTACTGATTTAAAACCCTTCTATAGCCCTCCTATACTGATTTAAAAACCTTCTATAGTGGTTTAGTTGCAGCCTTGATTAATCCAGGTTCCATGCTTTGATCACTAGGTAATATGATAGCATTACCTACTGATTTAAAACCCTTCTATAGCCCTCCAGTCACTCATGATAAAGTCCACATTCTTAATATCTATAACGTCCTTGTGATGTGCCTTTCTACCATTCAGCCTCAATTCTGGTTCCTCCATGCCTGTCTCCAGAACAACCATGCTGCTCCTACCATAGGCTCAGCTACGTCTTAACCCTGAGCCTCAGTGTTTTATAGCCCATTTACACTGAAAGCTCTTTTCTTTGTTCTCCACCTGGATAACTCATTCCTGTTCTTTGAGTCTCATTTTATACTTTACTCCCTTGAATAGAAAGTGACCATGTTCGAAGACTGGAGGACAGATACACTGTTACCTTGTTGAATCCATAGCATCAAGCAAATCCCTACTAGCCTTTAGATTTTATTCATTCTTTCAGTAATCCATTCATTATTCAACAAATATTTATTTATTTATTTATTTATTTATTTATTTATTTATTTATTTTTAAAGATTTATTTATTCATTTGAGAGAGCGAGAATGAGAGAGAGTACATGAGAGGGGGGGAGGGTCAGAGGGAGAAGCAGGCTCCTCGCTGAGCAGGGAGCCCGATGCGGGACTCGATCCAGGGACTCCAGGATCATGACCTGAGCCGAAGGCAGTTGCTTAACCAACTGAGCCACCCAGGCGCCCCTCAACAAATATTTATTAATGGACTATTACATGTCAGACATTGTTCTAGACATGAGGAATGCAATAGACTTTGTAAGACTAAGTCCTTTCCTCATGAGGCTTACACTTTTATAATTAACATGGAACATTGAGACATAAAGACAGAAGATCATTTCAGAAAGTGATAAATATTAGGAGGGAAGTCAATCATGAGTCAGGGATAAGGCCTTTTAGAGAAACTTTCGTTTGAGCTGGATGCTAAAAAATGAAGAAGAAAGGCCGTGTCAAACTCAAGAGAAAGAACATTCTAGTCAGAGGAAATCCCAAGTACAGAGCCCTGAAATGGGTTGAACTTGGCATATCCATGGGACAGTGAAAAGACCAGTGCCTGGAAAACAGTGAAAATTAAGCATCTTGGGTAATAAGAGTTGAACTTAGGTAGTAGCCAAATCCTGTGGCATATCGCAGGTGATAGTTTGCAGTTTGGATTTGATTTTTTTTAAAGATTTTATTTATTTATTTGAGAGAAAGACAGAGGGAGCACAAGCAGGGGTAAGGGCAGAGGGAGAGGAACAGGCAGACTCCCCACCTAGCAGGGAGCCTGATGCGGGGCTCGATCCCAGGACCCCGAGATCATGACCTGAGCCAAAGGCAGATGCTCAACCAACTGAGCCACCCAGGCACCCCTGGGTTTGATTTTATACCATAAAGGAAATCACTGGTTGATATGGAGCAGAGGGTCATTGTCTTATAGGCTTTAGAGAAGTTACACTGCTACTAATGAAGCATAGGAGGAACAAGAATGGAAGCAGAAATGATGGCTTGACCTACGGTTTAGTGATAAATGTCAAGATTCAGGATATAATTTGGCAAATGGAGTCCTGAAGGCATGTGATAATCTAAATGTAGAAGGTGAAAGAAAGAGGTATCAGTAAGTACTTACTGAAATTAATTCTCTTATTTTAAGAATAATGCAAAGAGAACAGTTTTAGATTACATCATGATTTCTCAGCCTCAGCACTATTGACATTTTGATATGGATAATTCTTTTTTGTGGACACTGTCCAGTGCTTTGTAGAATGTTTAGCACTGTCCCTAGTCTCAACCCACTAGATGCTAGCAGCAACCCTTGATTTTGACAACCAACAATGTCTCCAGACATTGCCACATGTCCCCAGGGGATGAAATCTTTCCTGGTTGAGAAATATTTGGATTTGATATATAAAATGAAACTTCATTTATAATAATAGTACAAATATTAGGCTATACTTATCATGGGAAGTAATAATATTTTCTGTTCTTAAAACTTTCCAGTAAAAGATTAAGACATGTATCATGATCTCACTGATACGAGGAATTCTTAATCTCAGGAAACAAACTGAGTGTTGCTGGAGTGGTGGGGGGTGGGAGGGATGGGGTGGCTGGGTGATAGACATTAGGGAGGGTATGTGCTATGGTGAGCGCTGTGAATTGTGTAAGACTGATGAATCACAGACCTGTACCTCTGAAACAAATAATACATTATATGTTAAAAAAAAAAAAGAAGATAGTAGGAAGGGAAAAATGAAGGGGGGCAGAATTGGAGGGGGAGACGAACCATGAGACACTATGGACTCTGAGAAACAAACTGAGGGAGGGGGGTGGGGGAGGGGGGGTGGGGGATGGGTTAGCCTGGTGATGGGTATTAAAGGGCACGTATTGAATGGAGCACTGGGTGTTATACGCAAACAATGAATCATGGAACACTACATCAAAAACTAACGATGTAATGTATGGTGATTAACATAACATAATAAAAAAAAAGATTTTGACCATCTTTTCTGGATGGCTTATTTGCAGCTATTCTGTGAGGAATCTTTTTAGATGTATCATTGACCAATTAAAATGTATTTCAATATTTAGAACAAGGAATCTGCAGTAGATGGCCTGATGGTAAATCCTACATATACCATTCACTAGCTGGGATTAGTGATGAGAATCCTCTCATGAGGATTGGTTTACATGTAAAACCTGCAAGGCACTTAGAATAGCTCCTGCTACATAGTAAGCACTCAATAAACATTGTTAGTGTTGTTATTGTTATAATTATCTACTCAGAAAACTACTGGTAACTTGTGGGTGATTCCAAAAAGAAAAATACTTTTCTCCTCTCAAAGAACCACAAATGCACTTCCTAAAAATAATAGTAATATAAGTCATGATTGAAGTTATGGTGATTATTTCAGGGTCCCTGTCAGGATGACATGACTCACAATAGGGGGTTTATCTAAAGGCTATTCTAGGCTTGTTTCAAATGGTTCAAGGGCATTTTTGCCTATCATCATTCCCTCTCCCTTCTCAGCATAGAGACAGTTCTAGGGCAGAGTGATTGGGAAAGCAGTGGGTGGCTCTTTGGAAGTCATGGAGAATGTGGATCTCCTTCAGACATTAGAGGTATGAAAAAGCTGAAGAGTAACACTAATTAGTCTTTTAACTCATGATGTACTTAAGAGATCCATTTTTTTATAGCAAATATAGTATATAAACTTGATGCTCACTATAACTAAACTGATATCATGAGTCATGTGGTCCAATCTCAGAACAAAGAACACACAGAGCACTTATAGGAAGTGTAAGTAACTATGAAATAACTCAAGTATTCTTTGTATTTTTCATATGCAGTGAATAGTATACATAGGTCATGGCAATCTTAGTTTTCATTTTCATTTAAATCCCTATACCTTATGGCTTATATCCACCACCCCCAAAATTTCTTCCCTAGTCCAATTCTACCCATGTCTTTTCTTCTATGACCCCCTTCTCCTTTCAGTCTGCAACATAAAATTGAGAAAGGTGAATATGGTAGGTAAGGGGGAAAAAACTGAGCAAAGAAGGTCGGCCTACTCATTGATGGACAAATGACAAAAATGACAAAAATGTATGGGATGATAATGCATTGATACATTTTGTGTGGTCTCAGCAGTAAATGATTTTGCCATACTGTTTTCTTCTTTCCTAAAGCTGCTCTCATGTTTTAGATTTACCTCTTGTTGGTCAAATCAAGGATCAAATGGTATATTTCTCCACTATGACCCCAGTATTTTCTCTTGTCTTATTCCATTTTCCTGCCTAGACTTTATTGCCTTTCACCAGCTTCAGGCAAATTAGCATACATCCATTCATTTCAGGGCACATTTTCAAATCCTCCATGAGTTATGGGCTATACAGTGTTAAAAGAGGTTAAATTGCTAATATAAATATGTCTAGATTTATTAATATCTAATATAACTAAGCTCTCATTTAATTAAACTATTTCTTCAACTACTCTAAACACCTTGATTTGACACCCTTGCGCATATGCTCATTTCCACCTTCTTGCTCTTATATGCTTATATTCTTATACTTATATGCTCTTTTGTAGGTAAATCCTCCATCCTATTCTTTCTAACAAAATTTTCTCATATTTAAGCCTCATTTCAAGTGTTTCCAATGAAGCCTTCCTACTCTTTTAACTCATGATAATTCCTCTAACAAATGAAGCATTCATGATTTATACTATACAAGATGTCACTTGACTAGAAATTATTTTGTACTAATTACTAACTGTTTCTACTTTATAAGCCTCATTTCCTTAATAAGATTGTGAGATCTTTAATCATTGGAGCTTGCTAGAGTCAAACTAAAGAAGATTTATCTTAAATCACCACAAATGATAAATGGAATGTCATTTTGATGTCTTTTTCAGGGAAGATATATTTATTCTTATTCTGTCCCTTAGTGCTTAGCACTTGAGTGGGGTACATATAAGGTATCCCATAAATACTTGTTGACTTGATACGGCAAATATATAAATATATAAATCTCATTACATATATTTTTATAAATGAAAGGGAGAATGATACCCTTCACTAAAAATTGCATTTGCCTATAATGTATGAAATATGTATGTGAGATCTTAGAAGAGCTTCTATAACTTTTTAAAGACATAATTGATGCTAAAGTTTCAAAACCACTGCTTAAATTCTATGTTGAGCAATTTACAACTTTATTTCCTAGATTAGGGGGAGAAAAACTTTAGCATGAATCAGAATTTCCTGGAGAGCTTTTTAAACAAATTGCTGAGCCCATCCCCAGAGTTTGTAGGAGACTGATTCAGTAGTCCCAGGGTGGGACCCAGTAATTTGCATTTCTAATAAGTTTTCTGGTGACGCAGATGCTGCTATTTCTAGAAACATGCTTTAAGAACCAGTGTATAAAGTGTTCTTTCTCCTAAGGAAAAAAATGAGCTACTTCTATCACAGCACCACCATGTTCCAAGAACCATGATGGAGGAAGGCAAAAGGTCCAAGGTGATAATATTCATGATTATTTTATTTAAGACAAGATAGTCAAACAAGGGGAGACTGATTTTCTCAGAAACAAGAGGCAGCTTGTTCTTGCTTGCAAGGAAGTATTAATGTGACCTGGGGGCCTCAGCTTCATCCAGCCTATACAGATATCCCCGTTTCGAGACTCAGGGTCCCACATTTTCCCAGTGATAATCCTCACTTTCACATAAAAATTTTGGCAAAACTGTGAATCCAGCTTATGGTATAGTTCTGCAACCTTCACAACAAAAGTCTGTTAATTTTTCAGAAAAAAATGTCCCCGTGGCTTCATAAATAAGGTTCTTTAAAGGCTGCTATAGAAGTTCTTCAGTTCTCTGATCCTAACTTTACCCAAGAATTTACAGACTTGAGTTTGTAATTGTTTTTTTTAAGAATTCCAGTGCAGTTGGAAAAATCCATCCCATGCAGCCACAGATCGGTGCTGGCTCATACCAACTAACAGAAGATGATGTGTGCATCTCTTCCCAACTCCATGTTCAGTAATCACATTTATAGCTTGATATTGACCATGGTGGGAATATTTTCACCAAAGAAATTGGCCATGACTACAGACAAGATTTTTTTTTTTTTTGAGAATCAGTTGTTAAAACATTTACCAGCCTGACATTAATCCCATGTCGCCTTCTTTTTTAGTCAACATTACTGTAATAAGATTCAGTGTAGAAACGTCATGGCCCCCAAGATACTTGCTTGAGAAGGCACTTCATTAACATCAACCACATGTGATTATTCATGTTTCTGCAGCATCCTATGACAGTAGCAAGGAATACGGGATTGTATTCAAGCTCTGAGACATGAGCAAGCCAGTTCTTAAATCCCATTTTTTAAAAAATTTTTTTTTTAAAGATTTTATTTATTTATTTGAGAGAGTGAGAATGAGAGAGAGTACATGAGAGGGGGGAGGGTCAGAGGGAGAAGCAGGCTCCCTGCCGAGCAGGGAGCCCGATGCGGGACTCGATCCCGGGACTCCAGGATCATGACCTGAGCCGAAGGCAGTCGCTTAACCAACTGAGCCACCCAGGCGCCCTCAAATCCCATTTTTGAGGGACATTTCCTGGGGCCACTCCTGATAAAAATTTCTATATTAGTCTGTCTACTCAGAAGACAGAAATTGCAACAGTTATTTTAACGGAAAATTTAATATAGAGAATTGTTAGCTTGGTACACAGAACTATAAACTAGATAACAATATGAAAAAAATACATTAAGATATCATGGCAGTACATTTCCTGTTAGGTATATTCTATACTTATACCTATATATAGGAGGTATATATTATCACAGGGAAAGGTAATTTGAGGGGAAGTTGGAATTATTAAAATTAGAAGCTTGGAAAATGAGCCCCACCAAGCTGAAACTCAGACCTCAGAGAAGGGAGTTGATTCTGTTTGGCTAGTTCTAGCTCTTGGAGGAGGGTACCTATGTTCTGGACCTGATGACTAATGAGAGGGTCATACTGGGCTGGTGCTTGTGTCTATGTCAGCATGCCCAGGAGACAGGTACAAAGTCTAAATCAGGAAAAAACAGATAATGCAACAGAAGCATTGCAAAAACATAGAGAAAGATGTCTTGGAGTTTATGCCAGGGTATTAGACAAAAGAGGATATAACAGAGGATCAGACCAAAATGATTGATGTGAGTGCACTTACTAGCTGGTGAGTGTTAGTGAGTGCATTTGAAAGTTTACATGATTATATGACTAAAACCTGGACTCAGACATGGTCTGCCTTTAAAAATGTTGAAATACAAAGACTTTGCTAGCACAATGGAGAGGAAGGAATGCAAAGGAATGGGCAATAGGAATAGTAGAAACAATAAGGCTGTTTCTCCAAGTGCTTGAAAAACTGAACACTGTAATCAAAGAACAGGCTTTGTGTAAGAGTACAGTTTAATCTTTTTCTTTGCAGATTCAATTCCCAGTGATTGATTCTAAAAGTGTCATCAACTCGTAGTGTGGATATTAATGTAGAATTGGGCCCAAAGCTAGGACTTCTACTATCTAAATGAGTATTTTTCTATAAAAGTATAATGTTAGTAGTCAAGTTCCAGGGCTTTATTTACTTTTGTCAAAATTTATATTTTCTAATATCATACTCTATACAACAGAAAGTAGCCAGAAGTATAGAATGACACCTTATGAGTCTAATATTGTACTAAACAAAGGAGTCATGTACCAGGGTGGTGAAAATGAATTCTCATGAAAATCTTACACATTATCTGCTAATTTTCCAAAAAGTAGTCTGCCTCTTTGGTATCCTGGGAGAAATTTTTGGATGATGACTAATAATGCCATCTTATTCGTATTAGTTTTAGTAATAATTGTGAAGATCTGATGCATGTATGATCTGATGCAATGTTTATTAATAAACCTTGTTTATGGTTTTTGGAGTCTTTCTTTGATGCAAAATATATTTAAATGAATTTTTTAGTCACATTTCAATGTTTTATCAATAACCAATATGATGAAACTTTAGACTGAAAAATGGTATCTGAATAAAACTTTCATATTGTCCACGTAAAACTATTTGCCTTATATATCTTAATAATATAGGAGATATATCTGCCTGGGTATTGAAAATGGGCTCTAAACTTCAGGGTCTATTTAAATCTTTTGAAATATTTATTGTATCTGATGATGTGATTATCCTAAATGGACGTTCAAAGATGTGTCTTTGTATTAATCCATTAAATATTAGTAAGCATTACAATTATCCCATTTTTCACATGACTAAAAGTCAAGAAAAGAAAAGCAAAACTCCATACATTAAAACAAAAAAAAAAAGTACTTGAGCAGAAACTGAGTAAACAAACTGAGAATTAGAATTGAGGGAATCATTGTTCAGGTCAAATCAAGCCAATTATTATAAAATAATTTCAGAAGGTGGATTTTGATGTCAGATAAATCTAGGTCCAAATTCTGGCTCTTAACGTTTGCCCATTATGGGACTTAGGTGTTTACTTAAATCCCCAAGTTTCTCTGTTTTTCTCTGTAAAATGGAGATAATACCTGACTTTCAGTGTGCCACATGCCACATTCTTTACCTAGAATGTCTCTCTGTCCCTCATCACCACTTCACCTGGTATCTTGTAGCTCACAGTTTTAATATCACTTCCTCAGCAAAGTCTTCCCTTATCATTTGATTTATTCTTTATGGTTTTGACCACAATGGAAATTGACTAATGGTGATTATTGTTTAATGCCTCTCCCCTTCATTAGTCTGTTTATGAGAGAAGTCATTTCTGTATTGTTAATGGCATCCCCTCAGTAGATGTTCAATATATACTGTAGGATGGATGAATGGATATCATATAAAACATCTGACACAAGTAGATAAGCAATAAATGATAGTTAATACTATATTCATCATTTATATTTTATATAATTGCTATAATTTACTGTGTAGTCTTTAATAAAAATCTGCTATGGCATTATTTTGTGCAGTGACCTTTTTTGGTTCGATAGAGATTAGACACTATAGCATAAAAATCAAAGGGCAAATTTTATCACTTCATCAGACGACTATGTTGGCTCTTATTTACCTGCAGAGTTTTATAGATGTAAGACTTTTGAGTAGAGAGTTACCCTTTTGTTCCTACTAGAAAAATGCTGATACTCTCTTTAATTTTTACTCAGAGTTAAATACTTTTTTAAATGATTCACTTTTGACTGTGGGCAAAAGCATTAAAACAAGCTAAAACATTTAGCTTGGTTAGGGATCCTCACTGTTTATAGGCTAGCAAACTTACCACAGAGTTAGAGGGCATAATCCAAAGCAGCCAGGCAGCCAACATCATCTTTCTGCCAAACTGGACCTTTTCTCCCAGCTCTCTGGTCCCAAGCAGGCCATTATTAATTTGTTTGTGCTATGGAAACTCACCTGGCATCCTCAGCTAGCCAGGTTAATATTTCCATGAGGAGAGGTAACTATTCTTAGAAGATTAACTCTCTTAGAATCCTTACTCCTGTTCCACAAAGGACTCATACAAAGGAAGTTCCACTGGAAGATTCAGTTCCCTCCCTGGCAATGCCAGGATCACACCCCTAATAAGGATTGAGGAATAAATGGTGAGAGCCTTTTAAAAAGTATTAGGATCCTGACTTAAATGGCCTTACGAAAAAGAAAGGAAGCGCAGGTCATATTCCAAATGTTAATTGTTTTCTTCACAAAAGTCATAGAAATTGATTGTAGAAAATTTAGAAAATATAGATAAGCATAATGACACTACCTACTGATAATCATTGTCAGTAGTGGTTTTCGGTACAGATCTGTCCAGACCCCTTTGAGATGTATGTGCACACGCTGCACGTGTGTGTGTGTGTGTATAAATTTATGATCTAGATATATAGATAACTCTTTCATTCTTTTCTACCTCATGTGTATAAAATAAATATAAAATATGACTATAGCATAATACTTTGTGAACATCCTTTATGGTATATATTCTACAATATACTTTTATTGATTATGTAAGATTTTGTTTTATGGAAATAAATTAACCCTGTTGTTGGAAAATTTAAATATTAACCTTCTTGTTGGACATTGTGTAGTTTTATTTATTTTTTCATACATATGAAGCTCTAGTATTCTTTCATATATACTTGCACACATGACTGATGATTTTATCAGGATATATTTCTGAAAGTGCAACTACTTGGTAAAGTATATGCAAATCTTCAAGGATGTTGACACATATTGTCAAACAAACCATCATTTAAACTTTTTGTACCAATTTAAACTCATGCACCTATGTGTGTATGAAGGGATCTGTTTCCTGGTGCCCTCCCAAACACCAGTTAATTAATTAAACATAAATATGTTGTGCTGCATTGGTGCCAGAGAAGAATCTGATGCTCCATGGCTTTGTTCTTTGGAAAAGTAGCCTATTTGGGTAACATTGCCCCAACTGCTCTTAGGCTGAGTTAATTTTCTGGAGCAACTGGGAGAGTTCTCAAAGGACACTCCATTGGTGTCTTTTCCTCTCACTGAATTTGTGGAGATGGATATGCAGAATTTCTTTACTGGATAGCCTAATGCATATTAAATACTTACATTGCTTTATACATATTTAATTTAATGTTTACAGTTACCTTATAACATAGCTACTGTTATCCCCAACTTCTAAAGGGAAAACTGAGGCACAGCAAAGTTAAATAAATTATAACTTGTATGTTCTGCAACTAGTAAGTCATGAAGCTGAAATTTGAACAAAGCTGGTCCAACCCAGAACATCCACTCTTCACTACTATGTAACATGGCTGCAGAAAAGAGTGCTGATGAATGGAAATTTACATTTCTGGTGTGTGTATTTGTATAAATAGATAATATATGAATTTATTTGACTAATCAAAGACATATGCCATGCCCTTACTATGCTGACCAAAAAACCCCAAAACAATAGAATTGCCAATTGGACTGAGATTAGGGAATGTTCGGCAAGGACTTAATAATTGAGGTGAGCTTGAACTCAATCTTGAACAATGAGTGTGCTAACCAGGAAGATATGATGTAGTGCAGAGATTGACAAAGGCCTGCCAAGTGAAGGAGCAGTTGGGCAAAAGCATGAAGGTGTGAAGCAGCATGATGTACCCACCATAACAGCATATGCCAGGATATTGACTTTGTGAGGAGTGGTTCTCTAGCAGTTTGCAACACTTTTCTCCAGACACCTTCTGCTTCCTATGCCTAGATTTTAAAGTCTGGGGTAGAGGTTTCCTCCAACATGTGTTACTTGTTTTTAATCAAAAAGACAGTTTCTTCAATAAATGGTGCTGGGAAAATTGGATAGCCACATGTAGAAGAATGAAACTGGGGGCGCCTGGGTGGTTCAGTCGTTAAGCGTCTGCCTTCAGCTCAGGTCATGATCCCAGAGTCCTGGGATTGAGCCCCACATCGGGCTCCCTGATCAGCGGGAAGCCTGCTTCTCCCTCTCCCCCTCCCCCTGCTTGTGTTCCTTCTCTCACTGTGTCTCTCTCTGTCAAATAAATAAAATCTTAAAAAAAAAAAAAAGAATGAAACTGGATCATTTTCTTACATCAGACACAAAGATAAACTCAAAATGGATGAAAGACCTAAATGTGAGACAGGGATCCATCAAAATCCTAGAGGAGAACACAGGCAAAAACCTCTTTGACTTAGGCTGAAGCAACTTCTTACTAGACACATCACCAGAGGCAAGGGAAACAAAAGCAAAAATGAACTATTGTGACTTCATCAAAATAAAAAGCTTTTGCATGGCAAACGAAACAGTCATCAAAACTAAAAGGCAAACTATGGAATGGGAGAAGATATTTGCAAATGACATAACAGATAAAGAGCTGGTATCCAAGATCTGTAAAGAACTTATCAAACTCAACACCCAAAAAACAAATAATCCAGTCAAGAAATGGGCAGAAGACATGAACAGACACTTCTCCAAAGAAGACATCCAAATGGCCAACAGACACATGAAAAATTGCTCCACATCACTTGTCTTCAGGGAGATACAAATCAAAACCACAATGAGATACCACCTTACACCAGTTAGAATGGCTAACATGAACAAGACAGGGAACAACAAATGTTGGTGAGGATGTGGAGAAAGGGGAACCTTCTCACACTGTTGGTGGGAATGCAAGCTGGTACAGCCACTCTGGAAAACACTATGGAGATTCCTCAAGAAGTTAAAAATAGAGCTACCCTACACCCCAGCAATGGTATGACTGCTGTATTTACCCCAAACATACAGATGTAGTGGAAAGAAGGGGCACCTGCACCCCAATGTTCATAGCAGCAATGTCCACAATAGCCA
This sequence comes from Neomonachus schauinslandi, assembly GCF_002201575.2. Taxonomy (NCBI): domain Eukaryota; kingdom Metazoa; phylum Chordata; class Mammalia; order Carnivora; family Phocidae; genus Neomonachus; species Neomonachus schauinslandi. The sequence goes on along the minus strand of NC_058406.1, from coordinate 119,321,538 downwards.
AACTGTGGAGGGAGCCCGAGAGTCCTTCAACAAATGAATGGATAAAGAAGATGTGGTTCATACATACAATGGAATATTACTCAGCCATCAGAAAGGATGAATACCTACCATTTACATCAACATGGATGGAACAGGAGGGTATTATGCTAAGTGAAATAAGTTAATCAGAGAAAGACAATTATCATATGGTTTCACTCATGTGGAATGTAAGAAATAGCTCAGAGGATCTAGGGGAAGGGAGGGAAAACTGAATGGGAAGAAATCAGAGAGGGAGACAAACCATGGGAGACTCTTGCCTCTGGGAAACAAACTGAGGGTTATGGAAAGGGACGTGGGTGGATGGGCATTAAGGAGGACACGTGATGTGATGAGCCCTGGGTGTTATATGCAACTAATGAATCATTGAGCACTACATCAAAAACTAATGATGTACTATATGTTGGCTAATTGAATTTAAATTAAAATAAATAAATAAAATAAAAATTTAAAAAGGAAAAAAGAATTCCCAGGGAGAGGTAGACTACTCTAGTGTCTGTCAGAGTCTATTAAATGAATGAATGAATGAATGAATGAGTGAATGGTTGCAATTAAGTATAGGGACTGCCAGGTTAAATAAGAAAAAAGAAAAATGGGGAATTAATAAGTGTGTTCTTAATTTGGTTTGGAAACAGCTACAGGGGCATTTCAACTTTCTTTAAATGTTCTTGTGGTTCTTTATTATAAAAATTTCTTCTAAATGTGCTGACATTTTTATTCAGTTGTTTAGAATGCTCATTAGAGACAGGATCATGAATTAATATAAATGTATTGCAAAGTCCACTCTTGCAGTTAAATGCAACTTGTACATAATTCAGAATAAAAATATTAGTAACACTTCTTTTTCTGTGGCAACTATATTCTTTTACATGCCTGGAGCTCAGGCTGAACTGATTTGTGCTGAATTTGTTGAGACATAAAACTTATAGTAACCACTATTGAATTCGAATTTGTGAATTCTGAAATGTGGATGGTGGGGAAACACTCATAATTTCATGTATATAAGCCTATTGACAAATCCAAATATAACAAAATGAAACAAATGACATCCTGTGTTTGTTCTAACTCCAGCTTGTGTCTGAAAAGCACAGTTGCTATAGTAATTGATTTTATCATACTCAAAAATAACAGACTTTTCAAAAATATTTTAATTACCTGAAAAAAAGTGAATTATGTTCTACTGTCTCATTAACAATCAATGGTAATAAAGACTGAAAGTGCCTTAGAGAATGCTTAATTATATTTTTGAGATCCTCTGAGAACAATTGATAGAGGTTTATAAAAAAGGAAAGTTAATTGTGCTAAGGACTATACGTATCCAATGAATATAAATAAAATATTGTTAACATAGTTGTTGATATATGATAGATAATTTATGTGAGATGAAGAAATAAGCAATAAAAACATTTTATTTTTTATTTTTTTAATTTTAATTCCAGTATAGTTAACATACAGTGTTATATTAGTTTCAGGTGTACAATATAGTGATTCAACACTTCCATACATTATCCATTGTTCATCATGACACGTGCACTCCTTAATCCCCTCAACCTATTTCATCCATCCCCCCACCCACATCCCTTCTGGTAACTATCAGTTCCTTCTCTATAGTTAAAGAGTCTCTTTCTTGGTTTGTTTCTCTCTCTCTCTCCCTTTTTCCTTTGCTCATTATTTTTTGTTTCTTAAATTCCACATATGAGTAAAATCATATGGTATTTATCTACCTCTGACTGACTTATTTTGCTTAGCATTATACTGTCTAGTTCTATCCATGTCATTGCAAATGGCAAGATTTTGTTATTTTTTATGGCTGAGTAATATTCCATTGTATATATAAATATATACCACATCTTTATCCCGTATCTCTCAATGGACACTTGGGCTGCTTCCATAGTTTAGCTATTGTAAATAATGCTGCTATAAACATAGTGTTGCATATATTGCTTTGGTTTTTTTAAAATTTATTTTTAAAGATTTATTTATTTATTTGGGGTGTGGACAAAGACAGAGAGGGAGAAAGAGAATCTCCAGCAGACTCCCTGCTAAGTGGGGAGCCTGACACAGGGTTCCATCTCATGAACCTGAGATCATGACCTGAGCCAAAGTCAAGAGTTGGACACTTAACTGACCGAGCCACCCAGGTGCCCCAGGGGTGTATATATCCCTTTGAATTAGTGTTGTGGTAGTTTTTTTAGTGTTTTCGTATTTTTAGGTAAATACCAAGTAATGTGATTACTGGATTGCAGGGTAGTTCTGTTTTTAATTTTTAGAGAAATCTCTGTACTGTTTTCCAAAGTAGCTGTACCAGTTTGCATTCCCCGCAACAGTGCAAGAGGGTTCCTTTTTCTCCACATTCTCACTGACACTTGTTGTTTCTTGTGTTTTCAATCTTAGCCATTCTGACAGGTGTAAGGTGCTATCTCACTGTGGTTTTGATTTGCATTTCCCTGATGATGAGTGATGTTGAGCATATTTTCATGTGTCTGTTGGCCATCTGGATGTCTTTTTGGAAAAATATTTGTACATGTCTTCTGCCCTCTTTTAATAGGATTATTTGTTTTGGGGGTGTTGAGTTGTATAAGTTCTTTATATATTTTGAATGCTAACCCTTTATCAGATATGTCATTTGCAAATATCTTCTCCCATTCAGTAGGTTGCCTATTTTAGTTTTGTTGATTATTTCCTTCTCTGTACAGAAGGTTCTTTTTGTTGTTTTGTTTTGTTTTGTTTTTTAATGTAGTCCCAATAGTTTACTTTACTTTTGTTTATCTTGTCTCAGAAGACTTATCTAGGAAAATGTTGCTATGGCTGATGTCAGAAACATTACTGCCTGTTCTCTCTCCAAGGATTTTTTTTTTTTTGAGAGAGAGAGAGAGAGAGTGAGAGAGAGAGAGAAAGCATATGGGAGCTGGGGGCAAGGTGTGGGGGAGAGAGAGAGAATCTTAAGCAGGCTCCACACCCAGCACAGAGCCTGACGCAGGGCTTGATCTCACAACCCTGAGATCGTGACCTAAGCCAAAATAGAGTTGGATGCTTAACCATTGAGCCGCCCAGGCTCCCCTCTCTAAGGATTTTATGGTTTTAGGTCTCACATTTAGGTCTTTAATCCATTCTGAGTTTATTTTTGTGTATGGTGTAAGAAAGTGGTCCAGTTTCATTCTTTTATTTGTAGCTGACCAGGGTTCCCAACACCGTTTGTTGAAGAGACTGTCTTTTTCCTATTGGATATTTTTTCCTGCTTCATCAAAGATTAATTGACCTTATAATTGTAGATTTATTTCTGGGTTTTCTATTCTGTTCCATTGATCTGTGCCTGTTTTTTGTTTGTTTGTTTGTTTTTGGTTTTTTTGGTTTTTGGTTTTGTTTTTTGGGTTTTGGGTTTTGGGTTGTTTTGCCAGTACCATAGTTTTGATTACTACAGCTTTGTAATATAACCTGAAGTCTGGAATTGTGACACCTCCAGCTTTGCTTTTCTTTTCCAAAATTGCTTTGCTATTCGAAGGCTTTCATAGTTCCATATAAATTTTAGGATTATTCGTTCTAGTTCTGTGAAAAATGCTGTTGGTATATTGATAGGGATTGCATTAAATCTGTAGATTGCTTTGAGTAGTATGGCCCCTTTTTAACAATATTTGTTTTTCTAACCCGTGAGCATAGAATATCTTTCTATTTCTTTCTGTCATCTTCTTTCATCAATGTTTTATAGTTTTCATTTGGTATAAGTCTTTTACCTCTGGTTAGGTTTATTCCTAGGTATCTTACTATTTTTGGTGTAATTGTAAATGGGATTGTTTTCCTAATTTCCTTTTTGCTGCTTCATTATTAGTATATAGAGATGCAATGGATTTCTGCACATTGATTTTGTAACCTGCAACTTACTGAATTCATTTATCAGTTCTAGTAGTATTTGGTGGAGTCTTTTGGGTTTTCTGTATATAATATTATGTCATCTTCAAATAGTGAACATTTTACTTCTTCCTTACCAATCTGGATATCTTTTTATCATTTTGTTGTCTAATTGCTGTGACTAGTCATTCCAGTATTATATTGAATAACAGTGGTGAGAGTGGATATCCTTGTCTTATTCCTGGCCTTAAGGGGAAAGCTCTCCATTCTTCCCCTTTGAATATGATGTTCACTGTGGGTTTTTCATATATGGCCTGCATTATGTTGAGGTATATTCCCTCTAAACCTATTTTGTTGAAGGCTTTTATCATGAATGGGTGTTGTGCTTTGTCAAATGCTTTACTACATCTATTGAAATGATCATATCATTTTTATTCTTTCTCTTATTGATGTGATATATCACATTGATTGATTTGTGAATATTGAACTACCCTTATGTCCTGGTAATAAATCCCACTTGATCGTGGTGAATGATTTTTTTAATGTATTGTTGTATTTGGTTTGCTAATATTTTGTTGAAGATTTTTGCATCTATGTTCATTGGAAATATTGGACTATAGTTCTCTTTTTTGTGGTGTTTTATCTGTTTTTGGTATCAGGGTAATACTGGCCTCATACAATGAACTTGGAAGTTTTCTTTCTTCTATTTTTTAGAATAGCTTGAGGAGAACAGGTGTTAACTTGTGTTTAAATGATTGGTAGAATTCACCTGTGAAGCTTTCTGGTCCTGGACTTCTGTTTTTTGGGAACTTTATGATTACTGATTCAATCTCCTTGCTGGTAATTGATCTGTTCAAACTTTCTATTTCTTTTTGGTTCACTTTTGGTAAGTTATATGTTTCTAGAAACTTATCTATTTTTTCTAGGTTGTCCAATTTGTTGGTATATAGTTTTTCATAGTATTCTCTTATCATTGTTTTTATTTCTGTGGTACTGGTTGTTACTTCTCTTTCACTTTTGATTTTATTTAAGTCTGTTCTCTTTCTTTCTTCCTTTTTTTTTTGTTGAGTCTGGCTAGAGGTTTCTCAATTCTGTTGATGTTTTGAAAGAATCAGATTCTGGTTTCATTGATCTGTTCTTTTGTTTTTTTAAGGTTCTATGTCATTCATTTTTGCTTTAATCTCTATTATTTCCTTCCTTCTGCTGGTTTTGGGTTTTGTTGGTTCTTCACTTTCTAGGTCCTTTATGTGTAAGATTAGGTTGTTTATTTGGAATTTTTCCTGCTCCTTGAGTAAGCCTATATAGCTATTAACTTCCCTCTTAAAACCATTTTGCTGAATCCCAAAGGTTTTGGACCACTGTTTTCATTTTTGTTTCCATGTACCAAAACATTTTATAACCAGACTGTTACTTTAGTTAACCTGGTTCCCTTAAGGGGTATGTCCTCTAGTTTAATCATTTCCCCTTATTTTCCACTTAAATTATTTCTCCTTAGAAATGGCCAGATCATCAAAGTAATCCATGGGAATGCACACCACAGGTCTCTGACCTTTCAAAGATGCTCAGGGAAAACAGAATCATTATGAATGTTTTTTGCCAGTCTGAAATCATCACAAATTCTAGAGGGATAACTGTTCCTTTAGACATATTATTGAATTTCCCACTCAGACTTCCCTTCCTAGTAGAGGAATAGCTCAGTCGAGCCCTCTTCAATCATTTTGAGATCCTTAAACAAGAAATTTGGGAGTATTTTTTTAATTACTCATTGTTATAGAATTATTTTTGTGAACTACTATGTAAGAAGAAAGGGTCTCTGTGACGCTGATGTAAATCAAGGTCATATGCTTCGTTACCTGAGAAAGACAGGGTACATTAGAATGCTTTTCTATGCCTTGTAATATTATACATTATACTTTGTCATGTTGTTTATGATCTTTTCATGGGGAATAGCCTAAGTGAAGGGTATTACACTTTAAAAATTACCACTTGTCCTAGAGCATGTGATTTGAATACAGATTTTATATCACCAAAGAGTAGATTATATCTCAACATAAGCCTGTAGCAATGAATCCCTTAATAATAATAATAATAATAATAATCCCTTAAAATTGCTATCTAGAAAACGACAATGCATTTTAGACTTGCTCAGCACTTATCTCCACATTGTCTTTATACTTGATCAAGGCTCAGTACTAACCACTACTCTATGCCCTAAGTCTTGATGATGACTTGGTACATACTGAACTGGGAAATTAAATCTCCCTCACTCAGAGACATGCAAGAGACCACTCCCAACTCTTATAGCAGAATGGTACAACTCCAAGTGGAATAACAATTTATAATTTCATGGAACCTTTTTATTTTTGCAAGAGTTTAACATCTAGCCAGAAGGCAAAAATACTCGGGAGACAGCTTTTCTGATTGTAACAAGGAGAATAAGCCAGTAAAGCTGCAATATCACAGTAAACCATGTTGGAGTAACCAGTATCAAATTTTGCCTCCTGGCATAAACAACTAGAAAAACAATTGCACACAATCTATGAAACAGGTGATTTTACACATTGGACAACAGCTACTACAGGATTGTGATTCCTGAGAAAATTAAACAAAGAAGCTTGTAAGTCATCCTGAGGTTTTTCATGGAGGTACTTTCAGAATCAGAATATAAGAGCAGACCTTGTAGAGTTTGCTGAATTTAGGAGATAGAAGTTGCATCTTGATGAGGCTGTAGTAGCCATAAAGACACAGTATCGAAGAGAAGAGATGTGTGCAGAAACAGAGCACCAGAAATCTGCAGAGAGTGGAACTTGGGTTTGTTGCTGAACATTAATTTGCTCATGTATAGGATAAATACCCTGAAGTTAGGCAAAGATATACTCTTAGTTATAAGAGAAACAATTCCCAGAGATCACCCAGTGCTGTAAGATGTTCAAGTTACAACCTGCCATAGTGGAGATGCCTCACTGAACAATCAGGGTATTCAGTAGAGAAATCTGGAAAATCACCTCTCAGCAATAAGGCTGATTTATAGCTATAGTAAACTTAGTGTGGACCCACCTTAAAAGTTTTAAAAATAAGCCTCAAAAGGATCAAGCTGCTCCACAAATAACTTACCTATCAAGACAAACTTCAACATTTTTTAAAGGAAGACGAAACACTCCAAACAAAAATGCAACAAACAAAGTAGCCGGTACCCAATTAAATTATTAGAATATGAAAAACCAGGACAATCTTAGCCACAACCAGAAGAAAAATTAGACTATAGAAACAACCACATATGATGGACATAATGGAATCAGTAGAGAAGGACTCTAATGCAGCAATTACAAACATAATTAAGAATTTAAAGAAAATGTAGGGGCACCTAGGTGGCTCAGTTGGTTGAGGTTCTGACTGTTGGTTTTGGCTCAGGTCATGATCTCATGGGTCACAGGGTCAAGCCGCATATTGAGCTTGTGCTCAGCAGGGAGTCAGCTTGAAGATTCTGTCCCTCTGCCCCTCCCCCCACTCATGCATGCACGCATGCGTTCTCTCTGTCTCTCTAAAATAAATAAATTAATTAAAAAGAATTTAAAGAAAATGTAAACCTAAAGTCAAGAGAGAGAGAATTCATAAAAATGAACCATATATTATTTCTAGACAAGAAAAATACAATGTGGGAGCTGAAAAATCCTTGATAGGTTTAACATGTTATCAGATATTTATAAAAACTTTATTCAATAAACTTTAAGACATAGCAAAAATTAGATGATAGGTAGGTAAGCACAGAGAGAAAAACAACTATAAAAATTGAGTAACACCTCTACAACTTGTGGGAAAATGCAAAACAGTCTAACACGTTTGAGTCCCCCAAATGGAGAAAAGCCAAAAAATATTTGAAGGAATAATATTGCTATACCTGTTATTAGAGCCAGGAAATTTAATTTGTTGATTTTGGGGGATTTTATACATGAAGAGTCATGTCATCAGGGGGCAAAAAGTTTTATTCCTTCTTTCCCAATCCGAATACTTTCTCTTTTTTTATCTTGTCTTATTGCAGTATTTTGGAATTCCAGTAAAACATTGACTAGAAGTGATGAGAGAACATGCTTGTTTTGTCTATGAGCACAAGGGGAAAATGTTCAATTCCTCACCATTAAGTGTGATGTTAGCTGTAGCTTTTTGAGATACTGTTTTATCAAACTGAGGAAGTTCCCCTCTAATGCTAGTTTTCTGAGACCTTTATCTTGAAAGGGTGTTCTATTTTGTCATATCTTTTTTTTCTGTGTCAAATGATACAGTTGTATCATTGTTCGTCTTGAGCCTGTTGATAGGGAGATTCCATTGATTAATTTTTAAATGTTGAATCAATCTCACATAACTGGAATTAATCCCAAATTGGTTATAATACATAGTTTTTTTCATACAATGTTGGATACAATTTGCTAATATTTTGTTGAAGATTTTTACATCTGAATTTTTGAGAGATACTGGTCTGCAGTTTTTCTTTCCCATAATGTCTTTATTAACATTAGAGTAATGCTGGATAGAATGAATTAGGATGTGTTCACTTTGTTTCTATTTTCTGGTTGAGATTGTGGAGAATTGGTATCAATTCTTCCTTAAATATTTAGTAGAATTCACTACTAAAACTATCTGGGTTTGGTGCTTTCTTTTTTTGAAGATTTTAAATTAATGCTTCAATTTCTTTAACAGATATAAATCTGTTCAGATGATCCATTTTTCCTTGTGTAAGTGTGGGTAGTGTGTGTTTTCCAAGCAATTGGTCCATTTCATCTAAGTTATCAAATTTGTGGACATAGAGTTCTTTATGGTATTTCTTTTTTTCTTTTAATGTCCATGGTATTCACAGTAATAAACCCTTTTATACTTTAAGTATTGGTTATTTGTGTTTTCTTTTTTTTTCCTTAGTAATCTAGATAGAGACTTAATATTTTGTGTGTCTGTTTTCAGAGAACCAGCTTGGAGGCTTCCTGATTTTTCTGTGTTGTTTTCCTATTTTCATTTTCATTGATTTGTGCTCTAATTTTTAACATGCCTTTTCTTCTGCTTGCTTTAGACATAAATTAATCTTCTCTCTCCAGTTTCCTAAGGCAGAAATATAAATTATTGACTTTAGCACTTTCTTCTTTTCTAATAAATTCTTTCAATGCTATAAAATTCCCTCAAAGCACTGCTTTCAATGTATTACACACATTTTAACAAGTTGTATTTTCATTAGCTCAAAATATTTTTAAATTTCTCTTGAGACTTCTTTGACTATTATGTCTTAGATATGTTGCTTAATTTCTAAATATTTGGGGCTATTCTTGCTGTCTTTCTGTTATTGATTTCTTGTTTACTTCCATTGTGGTCTGAAACACATTTTGTATGACTTCTATATTTTAATACATGTAAAGTATTTTTTAGGGGTCTAGAATGAGGTCTTCTTGATAAATGTTCCATGCAAGCTTGAGAAAAATGTTTATTCTGCTGTTGTTTGAGGCAGTAGTGTATAAATGTCAGTTAGATACAGTTGATTGATAGTGTTGTTCAGGTCAATTATATCCTTAAGTCTTTCCTGTCTGTCTTATCTATCAATACTGAAAATGTGGTACTGAAATCTCCAACTGGAATAGTGGAATTGTCTATCCGCCTGCAGTTCTATCAATTTTTGCCTCTTGTATTTTGACAATCTGCTGTTGGGTACATATACATTTAAGATTATTAAACCTTCATGGAGGACTGACATCTTAACATTATATAATACTACTCTTTATCTCTGAAAATTATTTTATTTTTGAAGTCTTATTTGTCTGAAATTAATATAACTACTCAATCTTCCTTTAGATTCATGTTATCCCAGTATATCTTTTTCCATCCCTTTGCTTTGAAACTAATTGAATATTTATACTTAAAGTGAGGTCCTTGTAGACAACATATAGTTAAGTTTATTTTTTATTATCCACCTTGACAGTCTGTCTTTTAATTGGTGTGGTGAAGTATTCACATTAAAAGGATTTCTTAGGGGCACTTAGGTAGCTCTGTCGGGTAAGCATCTGACTCTTGATATTGGCTCAGGTCGTGATCTCATGGTTGTGAGATAAGCCCTGTCTTGGCTCCACGCTGGGCTTGGAGTCTGCGTAAGATTCTCCCTCCCCCTCTCCCTCTCTTGTCCCCACCTCTCTCTAAAATAGATAAATAAATAGGGTTTTTTTTTTATTTTAAATAAAAAATAAAGGATTTCTTATATAGCTAATTTAATATTTACCATATTTATAACCTTTTCTGCTTAGTGTATATATTTTTTTGCTTCCTCCTTGTTTTTTTCTACCTTCTCTGATTTTAACTGAACATTTTACATGATTGATTTTATCTCCTCATAGAAAATCAGTTTTATTTCTGTTAAAATTTTTGTTTTTAACCAAATTTTCTAGTTTCTCTAGAATTTGCAATATATATTTACACTAATCTAAATGTACCCCAAACAACACTAGGCCACTTTACATATAGTTCAGGTAATTTATGACAGAGTATTCCTCCATTCCTCCTCCTGTCCTTTATTACTGTCATTTAGTTTTGTCATTTATGTTACTTAGCCAGTTGCTACTTAGGCAGTTGCTATAATCAGACTATTAATAGTATCATTGTAAACAAACATCTTTTAGATGAATCAAGGATTAGAAAAATAAAGTATTTTATTTTACCTTCATTTATTCCTTCTCTGATGCTCTTCCTTTGTTATATGGTTGTCTGAGTTTCTTTTTTTTTTTTAAGATTTTATTTATTTATTTGAGAGAGAGAGAGTGAGAGAGAGCATGAGAGGGGAGAGGGTCAGAGGGAGAAGCAGACTCCCCACCAAGCGGGGAGCCCGATGTGGGACTCGATCCTGGGACTCCAGGATCACGACCTGAGCCAAAGGCAGTCGCTTAACCAACTGAGCCACCCAGGCGCCCGGTTGTTTGAGTTTCTAACCTACATCATTTTTCTTCCTGAAGATATTCTTTTATTCACTTCTTGCAAAACAGGTCTATTAGTAATAAATTTCCTTAGTTTTTGTCTGAGAAGTCTTTCTCCTTCAGTGTTAAAGGACAGTTTCTTTTCTTTTCTTTTTTTAAAATTTTATTTATTTATTTGACAGAGACACAGAAAGAGAGGGAACACAAGCAGGAGGAGTGGGAGAGGGAGAAGCAGGCTTCTGGCCAAGCAGGGAGCCTGACATATGCGGGGCTTGATCCCAGAACCCTGGGATCATGACCTGAGCCGAAGGCAGATGCTTAACGACTGAGCCACCCAGGAGCCCCTAAGGGACAGTTTCATTGGACGTAGAATTCTAGGTTGTGGGTTGTTTCTCTTTCAGTACTTTAAATATTTCTTAAATATTCATTACTTGTCTTATTACTTGCATGAATTCTGATGAGAAATCTGTATTTCTTATTTATTTACTGAGAAATAGGCTTTCAGCATGAGGTTTTATGTTAATCGGGCTTGGAGTCAGGCTGTGTTTAATGTTTACCTTGTGCCAGAGGCTTCATTTCCTCTGGTTTTTGTCTCCCTTGTTGACTTTGAGCCTTGCTATGAACTCCTTTTAGGTAGAATTTGCATTTTGCAGCTCTTTCAGCTGTAATCCCCAGTTACTATACTGAAGCCCTGTTGGTGTGGTGGTAAACTAGGGGAAGGGTTCTATAATCTTATAATTGAATGTCAGCCTTTTAGTGGGATGGTGTCCCTGGGATGTGACCTTCACAAATGTTTCTTAGCTTTCTCTCCCCTTTTAGGTGAGCCTGGAAAGCTAGAGGGTACTGGTGTCAGAGAAATGCCTTTCTCTCAGGTAGGGTGATGATCTGATAAGGGCTTTCCCCTTGAAGAGTTGGTCTTTTTTGAGAATGTTCTGGTCACATTTTATAATGGTTACTCTTCCCCTCCCCCTGCCCGAGCCAAGAGAAAGTTTTTCTTCATACTTCACCATGAGAACTTGGGTTTTCTGAAACTAAAATCCACAGAAATGTTGGTATGCCCCTCAGAATAGGGGCACCAGAATTTTCTCACTTAAAGATTGTTCTCACTGAACCACCGTATCAGTTCACCAAAGTTACCATTTGAGTTCACCTACTAGTTTATGGCTCCAGCAGAGGCTGCCCCAGGGAGGCAAATCTTGGTTGTGACTATGTAATCATCTTTCTTACATTTGGTGATAGTGAATTGTCCAGCAACCTCAGTCTTTCAATGGCTCCATGAAAAGTCATTGACTTTCAGTTCTGCTTTTCAGGAATGATGATGTCCAAGATCTTTACATGTCAGGGCAGAAACCAGTGGTCTGTTTTACCTTTTTTTTTTTTTTCCCCCATTTTTTTTTTTTTTTTTTTACGTTATGTTAATCTCCATACATCATTCGTTTTTGATGTAGTGTTCCATGATTCATTGTTTGCATATAACACCTAGTGCTCCATGCAGTATGTGCCCTCTTTAATACCCATCACCAGGCTAACCCATCCCCCCACCCCCCTCCCCTCTAGAACCCCCAGTTTGTTTCTCAGAGTCCATAGTCTCTCATGGTTCATCTCCCCCTCCGATTTCCCCCACTTCATTTTTCCCTTCCTACTATCTTCTTCATTTTTAAAAATTTTTTTTAACATATAATGTATTATTTGTTTCAGAGGTACGGGTCTGTGATTCAACAGTCTTACACAATTCACAGCGCTCACCATAGCACATACCCTCCCCAATGTCTATCACCCAGCCACCCCATCCCTCCCACCCCCCCCCCCACTCCAGCAACCCTCAGTTTGTTTCCTGAGATTAAGAATTCCTTATTCCAATTTCATACTTGGAATCTAGGTGTTCATTAATTCTTCCCTGTAATCTCAAAAAAAGTAACATTAATGTTATTTTCAAATGAGTGTTCTGTGAACATACTCTTTCATCCCTTCCATGTGCATAAGCACATAAGTTATTTGAAATTCTTTGAGCTCACAGATTGCTGTGTCAGTCAGAATCACCTGAAGACAACTACTATATTCTCCCTTTGCTCCGTGTCTTGCACCAGTGAAGTTTACTACAAAGCGAGTGTTAGGAATCCTTCTCCTGCCAAGGGTGACTGTCACCATTGAAAGCCAGGTCTATGAAATGACCAATGTGTGTTCTCCAAGTGTTGCTACCTGACATTTCCAAGATTTCCTATCCTTGGAATGCTAGAGGAGTGCTGAGCTTTGGGGAAGTGAAAGAAGACCAGTGTGGCTGTGCTATAAAAACTAAACTGTTGTGTAGTCCAACTTAGACTGGAGAGGGTGGTACAATCTTGCAGAACATATTAAGTAATCTCATTAGGAAGTTCTGGAAAGGTTTTAAGTTTTAAAAGGGTGATATCCTTTAATGTGCATCTGGTCAAAAGTCACGAGCTGGCAAAGGACGCACTTGGATATATATCCAAGTTCCACTGTTTGCCAAATGTATTCTCTTTCCATAAGGAAGGCTCATTTATGTGCAGTGTACTACTCATAACCTAGTAATGACAGAGGTGGTGCCTTTTAGAAGACTATTAGGCCAGGTCCTGTGCAGCTCCAACTTCTCTGTTAATATTATTTGACTCCTTTCAGTCCATTTCTTCAGTTCATAGAAAGACCGAACTTAGCAGTATTTGAGTGTAAAATAAAAAGTCCAAACTAAAACACAAGCACCAGTGCATAGCTAACAAATATACTTCCCGCAAAGGTCTTTGCATGCAGCATTCACCCTTAGGAGAAAAGTATTCTGTACACAGACTGTATCTCCCTCACGTTATACCTGCCAAGTCAGACTTGGCAGTGTCCGTATGCCTTCAGTATAATTTAGAAACATTTACACTTGTTCTTTCCCACATAGATTCAAGTGTTGAGTGCTCTGAATGTTTTCAGACAGATGTTATCAGATATTTTCTTGACATAGTTTCCTCAGCATATTTGCATAGAACCACCATTGCCACTGAAAATGAGATGCAATCAACGAAAAAACAATTTGTGTTTGCTGTTGAGATCTGGTAATATACCTACCTGTATTGAGGAAAGATTTTTCCTTTACTATACTGAAAATATTTCTGTTCCAACAACATCTTTGTATTTAATCATATATATATACAGTTGACACTTAAGCAACATGGGTTTGAGCTGTGCAGGTCCACTTATAAGTGAATTTTTTCAGTAAATACAGTGTAATACTGTAAGTGTATTTTTCCTTCTTATGATTTTCTTAGTAACACTTTCTTTTCTCTAGCTTACTTTGTTGCAAGAATACAGTACATAGCACATATAATATACAAAATATGTGTTAATCAACTGTTTATGTTTTTGGTAAAGTTTCCTGTCAATAGTAGGCTATTAGTAGTTAGGTTTTGGGACAGTCAAAAGTTATACATGGATTTTTGACTGCATTGTTCAAGGGTCAACTGTATATGGATTTCAGTTTATCAGATTAAATATATATACATGTACATTTTCCCCCTTAGCTGTCCTCCCCCATTTTTCTCTAAATGGCATATTATCTCTTTCCTTTCTTTATTCCTAACAAAGGAACTGGGGTTAAACTTCTACTTCTGATTAGCATTTAAAGAGTCACAGGAAGCTATAACTCTCACTGTAACACCAAAAGAATTTGGATGATTTTTTAAAAGTCACTGTTTTTTTAAAGATTTTCAGATTTTTTTTTAAATCTGAAGATGCAAAGAATTTTAAAAGAACTAAACTTGAGAAAAATGAATACTTCCTAGAAAAAGAGAAACAGCTCACTTTTATGCCTGGGGCAGAGTGGACAAAAGATAAAATCTTCTATAGACAAGGGACAATCCATTAGTAAGAATAAACTACCCAAACTTCTAAAGGAGCATGCAGGATGGCAAGATGGATTCTATCTCAAAAATCCCCAGAAGCAAACCATCCATAATTCTTTCCCCAAAGGGCTCAAAATATATAGAAACATGGTATATGCTGAGACCAAAACAAAAAGTCAGGTAACAGTCTCCTGAAGTGTATAATTCTAGACAGGGTATAGTTGGAGAATTCACTAGCATCCCCAAAAGATGCATGTAAAGCATAAAAAGAGTTTGAGATTTCACAGTCCATAGACCCCAATTCCTTCTGAAATGTGGATTCTTGATCTTACCCTCAAAACATTTGGAAGGCAGCTATGTTAACCACTATACCACCAACGCACCCTCAAAACATTTGAACCTGGAGTGAACTAAATGAACAAAAGCCTCAACCCATATCAGATCCAGTTCAATAAGAACTTAGATCAGGTCTTGCTGAGGAAGAGATATTCCCTGTTCTGAAATTAAATATCATTGATTTCCTGCCTATTGGGCTTTTTTTTAACGTAGAAGTTTCAACATGCAATAAGACATTACATGACATGCAAAAACAATAAAACACAAATTCAGAAAATTATGACCAAAAATGAAAGAAAAAATTATTATAAAGAATAGAACCACAGCAGAACCAAGGGTTTGTTTTAACAGGAAAAAAAAAAAACAGTAAAATAACTACTTTAAAGTATGTTAAAGAGCTTAAAAATATTGTACTAATAGTATAAAATTAATGAGATTTTCAGCAGAAAATTTACAGAATAGAAAAGACAGTATTTGAGATGGAAAATTTATTCAGTGGCTTAACAGTACATTGAACACAGCAAAAAAAAAAAAATCAGTAAACTTGAAGACAAATTATTTAAAGATGTTATAAAAACAAAAGCAGGAGGCACCTGGGTGGCTCAGATGGTTAAGCATCTGCCTTGGGCTCAGGTCATGCTCTCAGGGTCCTGGGATAGAGCCTTGTGTCAGGCTCCCTGCTCAGAGGTGAGTCTGCTTCTCCCTCTCCCTCTGCCCCTCCTCCCTGCTCATGGTCTCTCTCTCTCAAATAAATAAATGAAATCTTTTTTAAAAACCCCAAAAAAACAAAAGCAAAAAGCAAAGAAATAAAAAACCAAATGACTGCAAAAATTACAAAAAATAATAGCAGAATGATGGAGATACATGATACAATATCATATGATCTGTCACACTTGAAATTTAAGTCCCAAAGGAAGAGGATCTAGAAAAGAGGACAGAAGAATTATGTAAAAATATAATAGCCAAGAATTTTACAAAACTGATGAAGGACATTAACATGCATACTCAAAAAGCTCAGGAAAACCTAAGCAAAATAAATGTAAAGAAAATCGTGCCTTGACAAACCAATCAAACTGGTGAAAGCCAGTGCTAATGAGAAATTTTTAAAGAACTTACAGAAACGGGATTTCTGAGATATCAGAATGAGGAACTTTGAAAATTCTCTCCCGACAATGCAATAATAAAATATAAAATGATTGAAATGAAAAATACAGTAGAGTAGCTGAACAGCAGATATGAGCCAGCATAAAGAAAAATAAAAAAATAAACCCTAAACTTGAAGACAGATGAATAGAGACTATCCAGTCTGAAGAACAGAAAGGGAAAAATTAATGAAAATAAACAGAGCTTTAGAGACCTATTAGAAACCATTAAGCATGGAATGGGACACAATGTGTGTCCCAAAAAGAGAAGAGAGAGAAAGGGACAGAAAAACGGTCTATTATTTATAATAGCCAAGATACAGAAACAACCCAAGTGTCCATTGATGGATGAATGAATGAAGAAGTTGATATTTATATTTCAGCCATAGGACCTTGAGGGCATTATCCTAACTGAAGTTAAGTCAAACAGAGAAATACAAATACCATATGATCTCTCTTCCATGTGGAATCTAATATAGATATATATTATATATATATGTATGTATACATATGTATTTATGTATGTGTGTATATATATATATGTGTGTGTGTGTATATATATATATAAATAAGCATATACATACAGAGAACAGATTGGTGGTGGTTGCCAGAGTGAGAGAATGGGGGTGGGGAAAATGGGAGAACTGTTTTTTGTTTTGTTTTGTTTAAATAAATTGAACTTAAAAATCCATAAAGGGGAGCAGAAGGAAATTTGGAATTGATAGGTAAGTTTATGATTTTGATTATGGTGATAGTATAATGGGTGTATACTTATCTCCAAACACATCAAGTTGTATACATTAACTACATTCAGTGTTTTGTATGTCAGGAAAAAAAAACAAACAGAAGTCAATTTTATTCCTACATACCAACTATAAAAAATGGAATTTTACTTAAAAATTTTTACTAAAAAATGAAATTTACTTAAAAATACTTTCTAGGGGCGCCTGGGTGGCTCAGTCGTTAAGCGTCTGCCTTCGGCTCAGGTCATGATCCCAGGGTCCTGGGATCAAGCCCCGCATCGGGCTCCCTGCTCCGCGGGAGGCCTGCTTCTCCCTCTCCCACTCCCCCTGCTTGTGTTCCCTCTCTCGCTGTGTCTCTCTCTGTCAAATAAATAAATAAAATCTTAAAAAAAAAAATAAATAAATAAAAATACTTTCTAAACTAGTACCAAAATATAATGAAGTACTTACATATAATTATGATAAAATATGTGCAGGATCTCTATGCTCAAAACTATGAAACATTGATGAAAACATTTAAAGATCTAAACAAATGGAAAGATAGTCCGTGTTCATGGATTAGAAGACTTGATATTGTTAAGATGTCAGTTTTCTCACTCATTGCTGGTGGGAATACAAAAGAGTACAGCCACTTTGGAATATGCTTTGGCAGTTTTTGAAAAAATTCAATGTACAATTTACCATATAATCCAGCAAACCTATTCCTAGGTATTTACCCAAGTGATTTGAAAACTTCAGTTCACACAAAAGCCTGTACCACAATATTTATGTAGCATCTTTATTTGTAGTCAGTAAAAAATGAAAACAACCCTATGTCTTTCAATAGATGAATGGATAAACAAAATGTAGTATACTTATTCACTGAAACACTTTTAGCAATAAAAAAGGTAAACTTTTGATTCATGCAATAATATTGATTAATCTCAAATGCTTTTTGCTAAGTGAAAGAAGTCAGACCTAAAAGGCTACATGTTATATGGTTCCACTTATATGGAACATAACATTCTGGAAAAGGCAGAACTATGGGTATGGAATCAGGGTTGTGGAGAGGAAGTAGTTGACTGAAAGAGGCTACATTACCCTTCATGTAAGAGAAAGGGATATATAAGAAAATATTCATATATCTGGTCATCTGTCTAAGGAAATACTGGAGGATAAAGCAGAAACTAAAGAGAATTTGGTTTCCTAAGGGGTTGGATGGGAAAGAAAAGGAGAATGAAAATGGATTAGTAGAAATGAAAAGGGAGTGACGCTTTTCAGAACTAGTTTTTTTGTATCATTTGACCATTAGAAACATAGTCATGTCTCACATACCTCCAAACATAAATATGTACATAAATAAATAGATTAATTAATTAAATAGGATATGAAGGAATCCAAAATGAAGTACAAATAGTAACAATTTAATTCACATATATTACAAATATCATAATCACATTGAAGAGTATGGAAAAGAACTAACCTACTGAACTTTGGAAAACAGTATTTTAATGGAACTCTGTGAGGCTAAAGCCAAAAAAAAAAAAAAAAAGCAACAATAACAACAACAACAACAACAAATCTGTACAGAAATACTGTATTCTAGTTAGTATATCTGTTTCTTGCAAGTGTATGTGTTAGCTCTGTAAGTACTTTATGTGTTTACTAGCATGAAACAGATAAGTGAATATATATAGCAGATAACAAGAGCCAGATTTCTTACTAACAAAGTAGTTAGAAGTAAGGTAAAGAAAAGGAATCTAATATTTTTTTTTTAAAGATTTTATTTATTTATTTGACAGAGAGAGAGACAGCGAGAGAGGGAACACAAGCAGGGGGAGTGGGAGAGGGAGAAGCAGGCCTCCCGCCGAGCGGGGAGCCCGATGCGGGGCTCGATCCCAGGACCCCGGGATCATGACCTGAGCCGAAGGCAGACGCTTAACGACTGAGCCACCCAGGTGCCCCAAGAAAAGGAATCTAGAAGGAACTTCGTGATATTTGTTTTAAATCAGAGGTATCAATACTAGCTCATGGCTATACACACACATTGTTGTGAGGTAATATTGATACCTCTGATTCAAATATATACACACATACACATATATATATGTGTGCATATGTGTGTAAGTGTATATATATTCACATGCACAGGAAGATTACTATACTTGCATATATTTCCTTGCTTGTTCACAGAGAGGGCCTATGAGCAATGCCTGTTGAATTAGTATATTATTGTCTAGATCTTGGTTTCTAAATACAATTTTCCAATAAAAGGAACCTCCTTGGAGACCTGGTTGATTCCAGGACTGGGGCAGGGAAAATACAAGACAGGCCTAGAACATCCTGTGATCCCCAAAAATAAGGAAGTACGTGTAGCACAGAGACAAGTCAAAGGTACATAGAAGCTAACTAGAAGGATCCAGCATTGGCCAAAGCTGGAGAAACTGATCAATAAAATAATGATAGTAATGGATTATAACCCATAGAATCAAATAAATATACATGAGTCCATAGATATATATGGATGGATGGGTGGGTGGGTGGATGGATGAATATGAGGGAAGGGATAGGTTTTTGTTGGTTTTTTTTTTTTTTTACTAAAGAATTCTAATTAATAGATTTAGAAGAGTTGAGCAAAATATAAAATTACAAAATACAAAAATGAGGTAACTACTGCAGTAATAAGGTTTACAGGCAAGCTCCACAAATGGATGCTGAAATTCATGGGTGAAAATTTTGTAGAGAAATAGGATATTAGCCTTGCCTTAAAATATATAACCAAGATATCTTTTAGTTATAAAGGGAAAAATAGTCATTTTATAGTGGAGAAACCTAGCAGACACCTCTTTATTCAAGTGATTAAGGTTAAGACAACTAGTAATAAGTCATGCCAACATCATGTACCAAGAAGGGCAAACATTATTTCTATGGTATTCTTGCCAAAATATAAAACCCTCAGTCTAATTATGAGAAAATATCAGACAAATCTAAATTGAGAGAAATTCTATAAAATATGTGACCAGTCACGTAAGTGTCAGGGTCATGAAAGAAGGAAAGAATGAGGAACTGTAGCAGATTGGGAGAGACTAAAAAACAGAACAGTTTAATGCATTCTGGGATCCTGGATTGGATCCAGGAACAGAAAAGAAGAACATTGGGGGAAAACAGATTAAATATGAATAATGCCTATAGTTTAGTTAATAGTATCATATCAATGTTAATTTCTTAGTTCTGATAATTCAACTATGGTTATGTAAGTGGATAGCGTCAGAGGAAACTGGGTGAAGAGGACTTTCTGTACCATTTTGCAACTTTGATATAAGTCTAAAGTTATTTGAAAATGTAAAAGATCCTTTGGCCCTAACACAAAAAGTTACATAATAAATTAAATAAAAAGATAATAAAATGAAAAAAGCAATTTCCCTGATAGAATTTATAGTCCAGTTACTTTAATCTATATCTATATCTATATCTATATCTATATCTATATCTATATCTATATATTGCTTTGGTACATCCAAACAATGGAGTATTATTCAGCACTAAAAAGAAATGAGCTATCAAACCATGAAAACACAGGAAGGAACTTTAAATGTGTATTATAAAGGGAAAGAAGCCAATCTGGAAAAGCTGCATACTATATATCCAACTATAGGATATATCCAACTATATATCCAACTAATGACATTCTGGAAAGGCAAAACTGTAGAGACAGTTTTCCAGAGAAAAAAATTTGTGGTTGGCAGGGGCTAGGAAGGAGGAAGGGAGGGAGGCACAGACAGAACATAGAGAGTCTTTTAGTCAGTGAAACTATTCTGTATGATGCTACTTTAGTAGATAAATGTCATTATACATTTGTCCAAATCCATAGAATATATAACACCAGAAGTGAAGCCTAATGTAAAATGTGGACTTCGGGTGATAACAATGTGTTGATATAGATTCACCAGTTGCCACAAATGTATCACTCTGGTGGGGATATTGATAATAGGAGAGGCTATGCATATATGGCAAGTGTCTACTTTCTGCTCAGTTTTGCTGTGAACCTAAGACTGCTCTAAAAAATGTTTGTTATTTAAAAAGAAATAGATATGTGTGTATGCATTTCCTTACATAGTATACATATGTATTTATGTTTATATTTATATGAGTATATGCATGTTAAACTAACAATTGGTTTTCTGGCTGAGAGAGAGGGGTAGATAATCAAAGGGATGGTACATTTTCTACTTTATGTATTTCATATTTTTCTGTCATGTTTGAATTTCTATAATGAGGATAGGTTCCTTTTGAACAAAACAATAAAAGCATTCAAATTTTTAAAAAAAAGAATGTTTGCAAAATAGGTGCATGAAAACCAAGTTTAGAAATTAAACTTAACTTTATCCATGATCCATTAAATATATGCCTGATTTCCTGAACCACTGCCCCAGTCAACCTGCTGTATTCCAATTTATAACTGTGTTTGACTGGAAACATTAACAAATAGGGAAGGTATAAAATATTTAAAGCCCATGGAGCACTTAAGACCATCAGAATGATCTATTTTGCACATATAGCCCTATGCTATGGCTTTTAGGTTCGAATTGCCCATTTATGTTAGCTATAGCTTACAGTGCTGCTTTCATGTGTAGATTTAGTTATAACATAAAAGTAACAATAAACTTTGATACATATTAAAGTTCCTTTCATTTTCCATCCCTCAGGTCACGTGCATATGATTTGCAGTGGCAGGTTATGTTCTCTGCAGGAGTAATTTTTAAGTATTAAAAACACCTAGAAAATGCATTTATAGTTTAAGAGAGAAAATTACCTTCACATTACCCCCCACCTCTAAGCCCATTTAATTCTTGCTGATGTTGTGTCTTGCTGTGTTGTCAGAATGAACTAAACTTGTGTTTATCCAAATATCTAATGAGCCATATTAAGGTTATTCATTTTCTGCATGGACCACAAGTAAAGTTATCATCACTGTCTATGCAGTCCTTCCAGGCTGGGTCGCACTCACATGATTTGGCTGAGTGCATCTAAAAAAGGAAATGAATGAATATCAGAGTGTCTTAAAACAGGATCTCTAGGACACAAAAATAACATAATTTTAATTTCAATATTCCTTGCATTTGGATTTCTGGTAAGTTTTATGCCTGTGTGTTATTTTCATGTAGCAATTATGTCCTGCTTTGGGTATCTGTATTTTTTGGTACTTCACTTAGAGTTAAGTCTCACCCTTCTTCGTCCTCCCGTACAATTTGGTAGCTCTAAGAGAATGTCATGGTCTTTCTTTTTTTAGCAGTTATTTTTTTTTTTAAGATTTTATTTATTTAACAGAGAGATAGAGAGAGAGCACAAGTAGGCAGAGCGGCAGGCAGAGGGAGAGGAAGAAGCAGGCTCCCTGCTGAGCAGGGAGCCTGACTTGGGGCTTGATCCCAGGACCCTGGGATAATGACCTGAGCCGAAGACAGCCGCTTAACTGACTGAGCCACCCAGGTGCCCCTGTCATGGTCTTTCAAATCAAAAACTAAAGCTATGGAATGAAATTAGGATAATGTAGTAACTTGTACTCTAAAAATCTCAATTAATCTATAAAGTCATTTTCTTAATGAATCAAAGTAATATAGTATCAGTGTCCTCAATTTGAAGAAAGTTCTTTTGTTTTTGTCGCTGTGATTAATTTGAACCGGTGATAGTATTGATGGGCATTGAAATCCCTAGATTGTTTTTGCTACTTATAAAAGACTAATATATGGATTAGTAGGGGCATAGGAAAAATGATGTGATAAAGATAAATTGCCTGGATAACCTTTACATTAAGTCACCAGAAAGTGCCATTTTAGTTACGGACAAACTTATTCTGCATCACGAGGCACCATACTTATTCCCATTACTATGACATACTTGAAAAATGTCTACTGGCTTCAATTTAAAGTACTTTTTGTTTGAGAACTTCTTAAGGATTTGGGAACCCTCTTGAAGTCCCTACATTCCACCAGAGGTATTTCAGTTAAGGATGAGAATTTATGAGCATTTTGACTTTCATTTTTGGATTTGATTTCCTTTGTCCTGAAGTAAGGACTTGTAAATGTTTTTGGTAAAAGGCCGGAAAGAGTAAATATTTTAGGCTTTGTAGCATTATGGTTTCTGTCTCCACCACTCATCTCTGCCATTTGTAGCACAAAAGCAGCCACAGACAATACATAAACAAAGGGTTGTGGTTGCTCTGATAAAGCTTTAATGAAGAAACAGGAAGTGGGTTGGATTTAGCCCATAGATCACCACTTCATGTATTAATACATTCCTGAGAGAGTACAGCTAAATCAAAATTTGTGCCAATCAGAGCAAAAGTTATATTTTTATGGACACTCATGTAAAATCATACAAATTGGAGAAATCTATTTGCTGAAAAAAACCACATATATATGTGTATATACACACACACACATATATGCATATATGTATATATATGTGTGTGTGTATATATAAAAGTCTTTGAAGTCACATAAAATTCAAACGGACTGATGATATTACTAAAACAAGGTATTCTCAAGTTTGGCATTAGAAATGCACACATTAGAAATGATCTGGTCTGACATATAAGTGATTAGGGGCTCGGGGAGATGGTGTGACCTACCCAGAGCTACTAGGGGCCAAATGAAAATCCAAGTATTATGTCTTCTGCTCTTGTTCTCTTTGTATCTCATCATTTTACCATTTAAATATTAAACTAATAGCTTCATGCTATTATAATATCTATACTTTCTGGCCTATATCTAGGAAAACATGAATTGTATTGGAAGGTGTGCACAAATGAGTTAACAACGCCCTTTTGTGACTTAAGTAATGCCAGCACTTTCCCTTTCACACGTCTTTTCTTCAAGGACATGAAAAATACAACTCTTCGAAGATTAAATATAATTATTAAAGGGAACTGCCATTGAAGGTTAAGTATAATGATTAAAGAGGACAAATGACAATCTCAATGCACACAAAGAATCTTGCCTTTCAGGTAATGATTGTGTCCAAAGGCAAAGATATGCAGAAGGAAATTTAATCCTGTTGAATAAAGTAAAGCCAACTTCATGAAAAAAAAAAAAAAAAAAGGAAGAAGAAGAAGATGATCATAGTAATGAGTGACTATAAAATAAGGAAAGACCAGCTAAGGTGGTTAGTGGGGTTAGCAGCAATATTGGCTACATTCAGTTTCATCTTGAAACATAGGAGTCTAATTTAGGTAGCTGCTAGAATGAGAGGAGAGTGAGGGCTAACACTTGTCAATTTAGATGAAGACCCACAGCCTTTCCAACCTGTGGAGTGTGCACTGTTGGCCCTACTCACATAGGACAGCCTGGACTGTGGAAGAGAAGTTCTATCCCTTCTCTTATTTTCTGCCTCTGTCAGTGAACTCCATGAACTCTAAAGGGGAAATCAGTGTCCTAAATACAGCAAATGCTTACTAAATGTTCCTTGATATTTATATAAAATTTCCTGGAGAATCAGATCTGAAACAAAATGTTTAGTCCATTTCTTCGTAATTACTACTATTATGGCAAATTGTATGACCACAACAAGCTTCCCTATCTTATAAGCTCTTTCACCAATGCGTCATTAACATTTCTCCCACCAAGAGATGGGTCCTAGCTTCCCTTCCCTAGAATCTGAGTAGGCCTCTAACTATGGCGGAAATGATACCAGTGACTCCCAGCCTATGTTATAAAAAGGATACAACTCTTTCCTCCTCATATCCAATACCTACATCTCATAAACTCGCATCTCTGTCTCACCAGGTTGGTGGGGCCATTTTTCCTCCATTTTCCATCTTCCTACACTGGGATCTACACAGCACTCCCAGGTGGAGAGCAGATTAAATGTAGTGCTTACCTCATGTTTTCTTCTTTATGAATCATAGTCCTGTGCTGCCTGCTGTCCAATGCTAAAAATAGTTGCTTCATATATTTATCAGAGTTTGATAGTTGTTTAGGGTAGAAAGGTAGGTCTGATCTTGGTTACTCTGTCACCCAAAATGGAAGCTTGCTTTTCTCTTGTTTATACGAAATATTTTAGTGTTGTATCCTTGTTAAAAAGTAGAGCTTATTACATTAATGTTGGTGAACTTATTAAGTTAGCAGCATATTTAAGTTTGCATTTTTGTAGAAACTCACCAATTCCTTCCTTGCCTATATCTGTCAGGATTTCATGCATATCAGGCTGAACAGAAAAAAAAAAATCCCTTCTTTTTGGGCTTAACTCCTTCTCAGTATTGAATTAAAAGGAAAGGAAATTGGGTTCTACTGCCTCCATTCTTGGAAAGGTAGTTGGTGTCTTAGAGTCTTACTCTTAACTATCATCATTAGTCTCAGCTGCAGGAAACCAGGGGTTCTGTTTGGGCCTGAAGCTTCCACTGATTCTGGTCCTTCAGACTAGGCATGATTTCAGGCCAGGTGAGGTTTTTCCCTTCCAGGCATTATTTTATTGATTCAACAAATATTTATTGAGTATTTGTCATGTACCAGGGATTTGGCAGTGAAAAGCAGCTTGCATTCTTTTGGAGGCAGCCAAACATTAAATAAATATATATTTTATTAAATATGTAATCTGTAAGGCAATCATAAGTATACTACGGAGGAAATAACTCTAAGAGAATAGATTCTAAGGTTGAAGCATTCCAGAAAATAGGAGGCAGAAGTTACCAAGGAAGGAAAGGTCAGTGCTCTTTTATGATGCACAGCACAATTTCCTCCATTTTCTTTTGGTCCAAGCAGTCACAGACCCAACCAGATTCAAGAGGGAAAAGGAATAGATTGTACCTCTTGATGGGGAGTGGCCAGGCCACATGCAGAAGAGCACATGGGATGAAGCAACCATTGGAAAATGCATTTGACAACAGTTTACATGCCTAAATGTACAGATTAATTCTCGCCACATGGTAACAGAGATATATTTTGAGTTATCTATTGCAAGACTATAGCACAGTGAAAGTCAAACTTTGCAAAAATCTCTGAGGCTGTCATTCACATTTGGAAATGCATGAGAATATTTTAATACACTGATTTCATCATTTAAAGAGAATTTTTGGCTTTTAAAAAATCTTTTTAATTACATTGTACCCATTTGGAAAACATTTAGGCAGATAAAATACAGTAGATTCAGAGTTAAATGAGAAGTTACTACTCTGCAGCTTTTATTTTTGATAATATTTGAGTTCAAGTCAATAGCATTAATATTTGAAGTTTATAATATTTTATTGAATTGCCACTATCCTATTGTAACTCTTATAACATCATATTTATTTTATAATTTTATGTTATAATTTATAATTACAATAATTTAAACTCTCTATAAAGATGTAATTTAACAAATTATCCTGGCTATTTAAATGTATGCTAATCAGCAAGAGATTACTTAAGTAAAACAAGAAAATTTATGCAAGGAATAGAAAATAAACTTCTGGAGAAGGATAATTTCAGGGACTAATTACATCTCCAACAATAAATCTTAAATGCCTACTAATGTAAACACCTATTCATTTCCATTCAGTTTTTAGAGGTAATCAGAATTGATCCAATATGCATTTTTAATCCTATTCATATTAAAATTTCTGTTCTTATATTCAATTATTCAGTTATCCATTCATTCTTCATTCTCTCATACATTCGATGATTGTTTACTCCTGGTCATAATTCTGTTATGAGTAGTGTATTAGGGTTCTCCAGAGAAGCAGAAACAATAGGGGATTTATAGTATATATTATATATGATATTATTATATAATATATTATAATATGTAATTATATAATACAGTAATATATAATATTGTATAATAATGTCATCTATTGTATATAATTCTTAATTATATTAATTATAATGTGTAATATGTTGTATAATATATGATAATATAATTAATGGATAAATATACATCAATATTAATATATTTATCTATTTTATGATTTATAATATAATATGTGATGTTATGTATTGTAAGTATATGAAATATATATGTAATTATATATTACATATGTATATAATATATAAGTTCATTATAAGGAATTGTCTCATGCAGTTATGGAGAATGAGAAATCCATACTCAGGAGAGCCGATGGTGTGAGCTTCAGTCCTAGTTTAAGTCCAAAGGCAAAAGCAAAACAATCTTCCAGGTCAAACATAGAGAGAAAGAATTCATCCTTACTCATTTTTTTAGTCTATTCAGGCCACACATGGATTGGATGAGGTCCAACCACACTGGGGGGGGCAGTCTGTTTTACTCAGTCCACAGAATCAAATGTAAATCTCATCCAGAAACACCCTCACAGGCATACCCAGAAATGCTGTTTAGCCAAATATCTGGGCCTCCTGTGGCCCAGTCAGGTTGACATCTAAAATCAACCACCACAAGCAGTTATGAGTGGAAGAGTCAGAGAGTAACTGAAACCTGTACCTGACCTTGAGATGCTTATTGGCTAGTTTGCAAAGAAGGTATTTACCAAAATAACAATAATTCAAAGTTAAAAGGAATAAAATCATTTTAAAAGATAAGTTAGGTCATTTCGCTTCACTACTTAAAACTCAACCACGGCTTCCCAATAGATATACATTAAAATCTAAATTTGTAACCTTGGCCTAGACAACCTTCCATAGTTCTCTGACTGTACCAGCTTCACTGTATCCACTACAGCCAAGGCAAAATTATTTATTCTCAAAGATGCCAAACTCCCTTTTGCTGGGGCCTTTGCCCTTGCTTTCTTCCCTCTGCCTAGAGGGCTTATTCTTACTTCCCTATCACCAAGCCCCACACAGGTCAGAGATTGAAGCAGCAATCCTATATACTAACACACACACACACACACAAACACATCACAAATGTACACCACAAATAGATCGTATTTTCTCATAGGAGTATAATTTGAAGCAGTTATAACCAAGAATTTCGCAACAAATAAATCATAGTCATGTGAAAAATGTTATGACAGCACAGATATATCCTCTATAAATGCCTATAGGCATTTAAAAAATGCTGAAATAGTACAAAGTTGCAACTCCTATTGAACCAATGTATGAATTAAGTACCTGATACAAAAATATATTTTTTTCTGTAATAAATTGGATCCAAATTCAACCAGGAAGGTAAAATCAGCCTTTACGCATTAATTACCTATTTTTGTTGCTTTAAATTAACAAGAGTTTGGCAAAAATGATTTGCAAAGTCCAGATCTCTATAAAAAGCTGCCGATGATAGCTTGTACTTAGATGTTCATTTTCAGTATCTTGCTTGGCATCAATAAAAGACAGTGAAGATTCTCAAATGTTGTGTTTCTCCCATTGAGATGTGTTTTTAAGAACAAAACTAACCAAACATTTTCCTTTTCATACTTGCTTACATAATTGATTTATTCAAAATCACAAGTACAACTACTGAGAATTTGACTAGAGTATTGACTTAACATCTAGTTATGTGACTTCATAAGAAAAATTCTTGTATTTGTACATTATTATACACTGACATTTTTCTATTTGAAATGGCTTCTAACAATGAAATTAATAGAATAAACATAGAAATTAAAATGAAGATCATTTTTAAAAAGGTCATACACTGGGCGCCTGGGTGGCTCAGTTGGTTAAGCGACTGCCTTCGGCTCAGGTCATGATCCTGGAGTCCCGGGATCGAGTCCCGCATCGGGCTCCCTGCTCGGCGGGGAGCCCGCTTCTCCCTCTGACCCTCTCCCCTCTCATGTGCTCTCTCTCTCTCATTCTCTCTGTCTCAAATAAATAAATAAAATCTTTAAAAAAAAAAAAGGTCATACACTAACTGGAAGAGGTGAGAAAGCTAGCTCAGATTTAGGGGGAAAGAGGTTTTGCTTAAGGCTTTACTTTTCTTGTTTAAACAGAGTGGTTGATTTAGATGGCAAGTAGGTCCTCTCTCATTTGCCAAACCTGACTGGTTGGAAGAGGCCACTGCACTGGGATGAGAGGTCTTGAGGCCATCTATGGGCTCACCTAGGCAGAATGCCCAGATCTCTGGGTGAGGTCTGCCAAAGTTGCAGTACGGGGAAGTCACAGGAGGTGTGCCATGCATGGGCCATTTCTGGTCAAGATTATGGTTGTCAGTAACTCTTTTAAGTGTCTTCACCATTTTTGCAAAATTTCTCACTATGCAGCAACAAACTCTTTGCAAATAATGAAAAATCATCTGATTTGTTATGCATATTCATTGACATCATTGGTTTGAATTATTCTGGTAAATGTATTCATCTCGATTCCTTTTTATGACGTCTTGGAAATTTTGAGCATTATTCCTGACCTCATTCTGCTGAGTGTCTGGTAGGTGAGAAAAGCCTTAATCATGTAATTATACAAATAACATTGTAATTGCTGTTGTGAGGAGTTCTGTCATGGAAGAACATTGTACTCAGTGAGACATACCTGGACCCTGCTGGCAAATCTGAGAATGGCTGCTAGGCCTCATTCCCTGAATTGGAGGGCATACTGCTTATGCTCTGACATACTTGCTTTCTCTTGTATGGTTTTACAGAATATTTATTCATTAACAGATTTTAAGCTACCATTACCTTATCAGACCTCTACTCTATTGAAATACTGTTCAATACTGTTTTATTGATTGCATACCTACTGACAGCAGCAATATGCACACATACATTATTCTCATACCACTATAGCTTCAAGTCTGAAGGTAATAGTGAAAATAATGTGCTGTTGCTTACTTATGGCAGTTTAGATGTTGTAACAGTTGGAGCTGCCAGTTTGGAAATGTACACAGTGAGTTATCTAAAGCTTTTGCAGAACTAAGTTGATTGATACGTCAATCAAGATGCTGAGACTAAGTTTCTTAAAAGCATCACTGATCTGAATCATGGAACACTTCATCTAAAACTAATGATGTAATGTATGGGGATTAACATAAGAATAAAAAAAAATTAAAAAAAAAAAGCATCACTGATCTATTGTTCACAACTATAGCGTATGGGAACTGTTCTTGAAAATTGAAAAGAAAAGTTCTTCTCCTGTTTTTGCTGGATGAGGTTTTGCTTACATGTTGCTTTATCACAATATTGAAATCCTGCATCCTTCAGCTGACTTTAATACAGGATTCAACACATGAACTAAAGGATTTGCATATATAAAGAAGTATTATGTGATAGAGATAGCACCAAGTTTTTTTAAATGAAGTTATTCAGTATTTTATATTATCAAGGAAGTAATCTTTTTAAAAATAGAAGTTTTGAAGAAATCAGTTTACATACATTGTTCTGTTGTTTTAAATTTTTCTAAAAAAGTTCTAAATTCTGTATTATACATTTACTTTAGCTGCTAGATAGTATTCCATTTTTTAAAAGGTTTTTTATTTATTCATTTTTAGAGATAGAGGGAGTGTGAGGAGGAGCAGAGGGAGAGGGACAAGCAGACTTGCACTGAGTGCTAGGCCTGACATGGGGCCCAATATTCCGATCCTGAGATCATGACCTGAGCTGAAATCAAGAGTTGGATGCTTAACCAACTGAGCCACCCAAGCACCCCAATAGTATTCCATTTACTTGTTAAAATTCTTATGCAGATACTGTACACAACTTTCTCTAGAGCAGACACCAAGAAAGAATCAAGAAAAAAAGTTGTGAAAGAATGGGCATGGTAGGATAAAATTGACATAAATTTTTATAACACTACACTTTTAAAGGATACAATTTTTATTGGAGAGAGGCACAAAAGTACATGCAAATGATTTATTCTAGCTTCAGGATGGTGGTTACTTTGGGGGATGGAAGGAGATTAAGAGGGGCAGAAGTAAGACTTAGCGGTGTCTTTACCATTTCTTCTTTAAAACTAATCAATAACAAACAAAAAATTGAGAACATCTGTTTAGTCTTGGTGATGGTTATATAGGTGTCTGTTTTATTGTTTCCCATACTTTTCTTGAAATGTTTCATGATTTAGAAAATAATCTTAAATTCTAATGAACAGTTTTAGGATACTCTTTAAAGAAAATCCAAATGTATCCAAAGTGCTTTAGAGTCGCAGGTGAAAGGATGTATTACATGTACATATCTAATTGCCTCACTTGAAAAAAGTTAGCCATAAATAGTAATAATAAAGAACCTCCATGAAAGAAATGACATGTAACAGTAGGGTTCACATAATTAAGAAACTAAACAGTTTTGTATTGTGTTGAAGAGTGTCCCCCCCCCCAAAGTTTGTATCTATCTAGAACCTCAGAATGTGACCTCATTTGGAAATAGGATCTCTGCAGATATAGTTAGTTAGGTTAAGATGAGGTCATACTGGATTAAGATGGATCCTAAATCTAATTACTAGTGTCCCTGTAAGAGGAGAGGACACACAGAGACATAAACACACACTCACATAGAGAGAAGATGAGCATATGAAGATGGAGACATTGGAGAGATGATACACAAGTCAAGGAAGGCCATGGATTGCTACCAACCACTGAAAGGTAAGAAGAGGGAAGGAAAGATCCTTCTCTAGTGTCTCTGGAGGCCTTGCCCACACCATGATATTGGATTGCTAGCCTCCAGAACCGTAGAGAATAAGTTTTCCTTGTCTTAAGCCACCTATTTTGTGGTACTGTTATAGCAGCCACAAGTCACCAGTGTAAATACTTTCTATTTCAGTTCTCTGATGGTTGGAGCTGGGACTGGAGCAACACACAGGAATTGCCATGATTTAAAAACAGCCCCACCGGTCATACAACAGTCTGTCTCATTTCTAGGATTAGCTGGACTAGGTTATAGGCAACAGTCAACTCAGGTAAGGAGGAAGCTGTAGGTGTCTTTAACTCCAGAGAAAATCAGAAATGAGCCAGAGATAAAACATAAAGAAAATCAGAGCAGATCTGGCAAGAAACACATGGCAGTTCTAGAAGATGTGTCATGGAGTGCAACACTGATGGAGTTCATTTAGTCAGCTGACCTGGGTTTGAAATTTTTTTTCAGGGGGGAGGGGCTCAGTTTCTTCACCCAGAATATAACCTCATGGAGATTAAATGAAATAACATGTAAAGATGTTGGCACCCTAACAAAAGTTAGATACCTCCCCAACTGTAAAGGACAATAACTGGAAATGAGCTAGACCAGTACAGAGACTTTATTTGAAGCTTCCTCTCAGAAGGTAGGTTGGTTAATTTTAGTCAAGTGTCTGTGGCTTGGCCACAATGCCCGGATATTTGGTCAAACATTAATCTAGATGTTTCTGTAAAGGTATTTATTAGATGGGATTAACATTTATAGCAATAGACTTTGAGTATATCAGATTACTCTTCATATTGTAGGTAGGCTTCATCCAGTCAATTGACAGCCTGACTAGAAAAAGACTGACTCCCCAGGAAAAGGGAATTCTGCCTTCAGATGGCCTTCAGACTCAAGCGGCAACATCAGCTCTTCCCTGGGTCTCCAGCCTGCTGGTCTACACTGCAGATTTTGGACATGTTAGGCTCTACAATTGCATGATCCAGTTCCTTAAAACAAATCTCTCTTTCTCTGTCTCTTTCAGTGTTTCTGTTTCTGTCTCTGTCTCTCTTCTCTGTGTGTGTCTGTCTCTCCTGATATGACTAGGGATGTAGATATAAATCTCTTTGTTGGTTTTTTCTCTTGAGAACTCTAGCTAATACAGAAGGGATTCAAGAAAAACTTAAAAAGTGAATTGTTGCTTCTGAGACCAGCCAGGGTGGTGTTCAAAACCAGTAAGTAGTGGTGTGGGTACTTAATAGGTAATAGATCGGGAATGTATTTCCCAAGTATTCAAAGATAATTGTTTGCAGGTGGGCTGGTATTGTCATTTGCTTCAGTTACACAGGCTTAGTGGAAGCCTGGCTGTTCAGACCCTGATGTCCTAAACCATTAATCCTCATCCACATTCTAGTCGTTGACTAGAAACACTATATTAGTTTTTCCAAGGCAGCACCACAGAGTGATGGCTCCCCTTGTTGGTATTTGCAATGTAAGTCTCTCTTAAGGTTGAAAAAAAAATCCCAAAATAAATCTTCAGCCAATTCATTTTTGAAATTGAGTAAGAACCATTTGGGCAGCGTACTCCACCTGCTGATACACTTGCTAACTGCTGCCCTCTAATTCTTCTGTTGTTCAAATTAAGTACCTTGCAGCCATTCAGATACTGAATTGTGTTGCCACATCTTCCCGTAGCCACAGCAGCTATTTAGTTCCGGGCAGGTCTGAATATCTGAGAAGACTCCAGGGAGGATTTCTAATTACATACTGAAGTACAGCAAGTTGCTTAAATGTCTTCTGCTCAGCATTTACAATTTCTACACCATTTAGATTTTGAGTTTTCTGATAGAAAATGGAAAACTTTATGTTCCACATTCCTGATGGTGGCATCATCATCATTCTTTTAGCTGAATAAAAGGAACACAAAAATTGGATTTTACTGAAGCAAACAGCTTTATAAAATCTGAAGAGGACTTCTCTAAGGAAGGTCTATGGCACAACAATTATTCTTACTGTTACTGCTATCTTCAAAGAGGTCAAATTTGAAGAATGTATTGAAAAAGCTTTTCTTATTGCCCTTCGACAGTAAAATAAAGTTTATTATTTTTATATTTATACTGGCATTCAAGAATCTGTAGATTGCAGTAGATTTCTCTGATCATTTCCCTCCCAACTTTCCTGTATGTTCATTTTATGACATTTAAATAGGACATCTTGGGATTCTTTTTTCCAAATTATTTTCATCCTTTACAGCTCAACTCAGTTTTTCTTTCTTTTCTGAGCCCTTTCAAGACTTGTCTCTATTGTTGTGTTTTTTTTCCCAACTCCTTTGAAATCCTATGATATGTAGCATCTGTACTTGTCACTTGTCACCTCTTATTTTCAAACAAGTTTAGTGTTAAATCCTCAGTCAGCCTTATCAGCTTATTAAGAATAGAAATCATGTCTTCTTGTCTTCTCTTTGGAATAAGCTTTTATTTTTCATAGATAAGTAAGAAAACAATCCTATTGTTCTAAAAGCCATCTTTCTCTCTAGAGTCAGAAAACCTTTTCCAAAAGGCAGTGTCTTTAAAACCTACTTTCCCCCAAGTCCTTTAATAATATTTCCTTGGATTCTGCATCTATCCATAGTCAGTTGTCCTTAGAAAAAAACAAGACAGATTTTCTAGGCACATTGGATGGTCGAGATACTAGCTCTAGAGAACAGCCATCTTCTAGAGAAATGACATCAAGGCACAGTGATCAGGGGGAGAGTTGGTGTCCAGAAGGGATAGTGAGCCTGATATAGTGGGACAAGCATAAAAGCAAGAGAATCAGCAGGAACTGTCTTGATCAAGAAGGTCTCCTGCAATAGATAGGAAGGAGGGGAGTGGGGAAACAGCCATGTAAGCTACTAGTCAGGGTACCATGAGGGCTGGAATTCAAGTCGGGGCCCCAAAGTAGTAGTTGGTGAACAATCTAAAAGAATGCTGCCTAAGAGAGGACTAACACCACAGCCCAGTTCTGTGATGTGGGCCAACCCATAAGCATCAAGGCAACAATATACCATGGAGCCTAGCCAAGCATAAAATTATGAAGGCTGGTTGACAGCCAAGTTGATAGGGATGACGTAAATATGGGAGAGCAAGGGCTGAAAATGGAGCACATGCTTAAGCTTTATAATGATGGAATAGACAAGGGGGAAATAATGCCAGTGATGACAATACAACTGCTGCTTACTGCTCTCCTATCACCTCCCTGTCAAACCATAGCATTTCCTATACCTGTTAGCCTTCCCACTGACACCAAACACTGGAAGGTGGACCCAGAAATCTGCACGTTTGACTGGAGGTGGAGAAACATTACACTGATACTTCTCTTCTTCTTTCTTTTTAAAGATTTTATGTATTTATTAGAGAGAGCAGGAGCCAGGGACAGAGGGAGAGGAAGAAGCAGACTCCCTGCTAAGAAAAAAGCCCAATGAGGGGCTCAATCCCAGGACCCTGGGATAATGACCCAAACTGAAGGCAGTTACTCAAGAGAGTAACGTTTTCTTTCAGATGGGATTTAAAACAGAGAAGTCTGCACATTTGAAGACTTATGTGGTGGAAGAAGTGAATGACTCCTGTATTTTTATTGTTTAAACATTGCTATGAGTGTGCACATTTGTATAGTAGGTGTATGCATCTCTAGTAGCTCTAAAAAAAAGTACATGAAATACATCCTTCACTTCACCCATCTTTTTCTTTTTCGTAATTTATGTTACTTTCCTCTCTTTGTCCCTGTCTCCTTTCACCTCTTTCATAAATAATATATAGCTTTTCTCTGTCATTCTAAAGGGGTCATGGGGACTTTAAACTAAATGGATACAGCTATAAAGGAGGAGAGGAGAGACAAGGGAATATAATGTAACTTTAGGATGGAAAGATATGTGGTTTGACTGCAAATGCAGAGGCAGCTTTGATTGAGGACAACACAGAAAACGTCCAAGAACAATCAGAGGAAACTATTACAGATCTCCTGGGCAATGGGAAAACTCAGTGGGAGAAATGTTCCTGTATAGGGGTGGGGAAGGAACAGCTAGTTAAAATGTTAGAGTATCAATCATGTGGGGAAATACACAGGAGCTGAGTCAGGTAAGAGCATAAACTCCTGGCCAGGCCTGGAATGAAGGCAAGGATGGGAGGAGAGTTACATGCTCCCCCCACACCCAAGTACACATGCATTCATACACACGCACAAGCACACACATATCTTAAGGGTCCTCTGTCAAGGACAGCGTCAACAGCATATCCATGCTCTCTGCTAACCTGGTAAATGGGGTGAATGGAGAGCTGTGGGCTTTCTTTATGTGGGCCGCCACAGAGGCAACACAGCACAGGCTGGGATGTTCACAATTCCCATAAATTAGGCCCTGATGGATATTCCCTGAGCTCTCCATTTTGCCCCACTCCATCATGTACATGGGATAATGACCATTTCCATCCCAACTTTCCTGTATGTTCATTTTATGACATTTAAATAGGTCATCTTGGGAGTCTTTTTTCCAAATTATTTTCATCCTTTACAGCTCAACTCAGTTTTTCTTTGGTGAGGAACTGCAGGTCAGGTCCTACTAGCACTCGGACTGATTTCTTTGCTCTCCAAGGGCCGTGTTGCTCACATATTGGCCATGAGCCAAGGAAATAATTTCCACATGGATGGTACTGCAAGCTACAAAATAAAGTATGTGTGTTTACTTGGGGTCTTAGGGATTGCAATCTGGGGGATATAGGCTTGACCGAAATAAAAAATGGGTTCTGGAGAGACAAAAGAAGTTAGAGTTTTTAAAGAGGAAAGAGGATTTACGTAAAGTTGTTTTGAAGAAAGGGTGATTGGTGCTGGTTTATCCACATTTACATTAATCTATGTGTGATTGGTTGCTAGGGCTAATGTTAGGCAGAAAGTTCATTTATGTTCATTATAACATAAGTAGATGGCTTGGTTTTTAGCTGAGCTCAGCAAAGATCTCTGAGAATTTGAGACAGATGTGCACAAGCCCCACCTCCTTAATGTCCTCCTGGTTCCATGTTAAATTTAACTCTCTTAGCAGTGGTTCCATTTTGTTCTCTCCATTGTAAATATTTTAAGCCTTTCATTTTCACTCTCAACACTCTTGTATTTTGGGTTTTAGAAGCAACATTATGTGTAGACAAGGATGTAGGCTTCATAGGCAGCGCTGCAGAAGGGCGTCTTGGAGGTGTTTCTTGCAGGTTCCAGGAATCACTGCAGAGAAGTAGACAAAAAATAGGGGAATTAAAAATGAATGAATGCAGTGCAGGAAGCATGGAGAATAGTTGTGACACTGATATAATGTATATAGAGGAGGGAAATTATAAAACAAAGTGAAGGTAGTCCAAAAATTAGAGAATAAGAGAAATGGCGTATGGAAACAGGGGAAAGAGAATACCTCTCTAGTAAATCAGAAATTCAACAACTACCAAAGAAAAGTTACTAGTTTTGTTTGCCTAACATGAATTCAATCTAGGGGGATGAACTAGCATTTATGAGCTAAAAAGATAAACATGATTCTTTTTTTTTTAATTTTAATAGAAAGGTCTAAAGAGAAAAACTATAAAACACCAGCATTATGCACTGCACCACACTGAAAGAATATGAACACTGACAAGAAAAAATGGTAAAAAGAGGGAGTCTAGGGATGCCCGAGTGGCTCAGTCAGTTAAGCGTCTGCCTTTGGCTCAAGTCATGATCCCAGGGATCTGGGATCAAGTCCTGCCTGCATCAGGCTTGCTCAGTGGGGAGCCTGCTTCTCCCTCAACCTGCCACTCCCCCTGCTTGTGCTCGCTCTCTCTCTGACAAATAAATAAAATCTTTAAAAAAAAAGTCTATTATGTTTCACTGTGGTTTATGTGTAATGTAATATGACAAAAGATGGAGAATGATCTGGATTTTGTGGACATAAGATCTTATTTTTTCTGAGATTCTCCTGTGACCTACAAGAGAAATTTCTACACAGGAAACAAGATTAGGGAAGGAATAGCTCACAAAATATGTGTACATTCTGTGTGGGGTTTTTTTGGGGGGGGGGAAGCTATGCAAAAATGAAATTACGTTAGAGGTAATAAGTGAAAAGACCATTTAAGACCAGGGTAATAAATGACACTAATGGGGCAGGGGGGAAGACCACAGAATAGACTTTTCTCCAAGGAAGATATAAAAATGACCAACAAGCACACGAAAAGACTGTCAATGTCATGAGTCTTCAGGGAAATATAAGCCACAATGAGACACTACTTCACACCCACCTGCATAGCTAGAATCAAATATTCAGATAATAACAAATGTTGGCAAGGCTGTGGAGAAGTTTGAACCCTCATTCATTGCTAGTGGAAATAGAAAGTGGTGCAGCCATTTAAGAAAACATTTTTGCCATTTCTCTAAAGATTAAACATAGAGTTACCATTTGATCAAATGATTCCACTCTTAAGTATATACCCAAGAAAAATTAAAACATGTCCACACAAAACCTTGTATAGAAATATTTCTAGCAGCATTACTCATTTTAGTCAAAATATGGAAACAACCCAAATGTCCATCAATAGACAACTGGATAAAAAAATTGTGGTATATCCATACAATGGAATCCTATTTGGCCATGAAAAAGAATGAAGACCTGATATACACTACAACTCAGATGAATCTTAAAAACATGCTAAGTGAAAAAAAGCCAGTTCGAAGACCACATACTATATGATTTCACACAGAATAGGAAAATATTTTAGATGGAAAGTAGATAGCAAGTGCTTAAAGCTGAGAGAGGAAGCGGGGGACTAGGAGGGTGATAACTAAAGAGTATGGGACTTTGTCTGAGGTGATGAAAATGTTCTAAAATTAACTGTCATAATGGTTGCACATATCTGTGAATATACTATAAATCATTGACTTGAACACTTTAAATGGGCAAATTGTATGGTATGTGAATACTATCTCAATCAAACTGTAAATAAGTAAATAAATAAAGAGAAAAATTATGAAGAGAGGACATCAATATGTTTGGGAAAAATAAGGTAATAAGATTTTCATATTTCTTTTCAACAGATAATATAATTACAGGGGTATATATCTGAATGACAGTATTTGTGCATAAACTGTCAGAACAGACACACTGAAAGGAAAATGTAACACCTAAAAATGTCCAGGCCAGGATGGTTGGACTAGATAATTTTTCCAAACATTAAAAAAAAAAACAGCAATTTTTCATGATCTTAAAAAAAGAACAGGGGAGAGAACATCTTCCAATTCATTTACAAGGCCAGTATTAACCTGATATCAAACAAGACAAAGATATTAAAAAAACAAAAACTAGAGACCAATATATTTCATGAGATAAGACACAAAAATTTTTACCAAAATATCAGTAAGCTGAATCTGACAATGTAGAGAAAGAATTATATGGTATGACCAAATGGGACTTATTCCAGGTATGCCAGGCTAGTTCGACATTTGAAAATCAATCATATGAACAGGATAAAGAAAAAAAATAATGTAATCATATTAGTTGACATAGAAGCATTTCATAAAATCTAATACCCACTCATGATGAAAAACAAAACAAAACAAACCTCTTAGCAAACTAGAAACGGATTGGAATCTCCACATCTTAATAAAGAGCATCTACCAAAAACATACAGCTAGGGGCGCCTGGGTGGCTCAGTTATTAAGCATCTGCCTTTGGCTCAGGTCGTGATCCCAGAGTCCTGGGATCGAGCCCCGCATCAGGCTCCCTGCTTGGCTGGGAGGCCTGCTTCTCCCTCTCCCACTCCCCCTGCTTGTGTTCCCTCTCTCGCTGTGTCTCTCTCTGTCAAATGAATAAATAAAATCTTTAAAAAAAAAAAAAGTACAGTTAAATTCATACTCAAAACTGAGTATTTCCTCCTAAGATTGATAACATGTCTTAGCTCATGCTGCCATAACAAAGTACCATAAACTGGGTGGCTTAAACAACAAATTTGTTTTCTTGTCGTTCTGGAGCTTGGAAGTCTGAGATTGCAGTGCCAGCATGGTTGACTTCTGGTGAGAGCTTCCTTCATGGCTTGCAGATGGCCACTTTCTCATGTGTCCTTTCATGGCAGAGAGAGACAGACGAACATAGATCTTTCTCTTCTTATAAGGCCACAATTCTGTCAGATCAGAGCCCCATCCTTATGATGTC
The DNA here is from genome assembly GCF_002201575.2 of Neomonachus schauinslandi. Lineage (NCBI taxonomy): Eukaryota > Metazoa > Chordata > Mammalia > Carnivora > Phocidae > Neomonachus > Neomonachus schauinslandi. Next base: position 119,282,021 of record NC_058406.1, on the reverse strand, counting down.
CTTTAACCTTAATTACTCCTGAAGACCCTATCTCCAGATACAATCCCACTGGGGGTAAGGGCTTCAACATATGAATTGGGGGAAGCAAACAATTCAGTCCATAGTGGAACAAAGCAAGGACCCCCACTCTCATCATTCTTATCCCATACAGTAGTAGAACTTCAAGCCATTGCAAATAAGACAAGAAAAAGAAACAAAAGGCATAGAGATTAGAAAGGAAGAAATAAAACTCCCTCTCTTTTCAGATTTCAGATTCGGACATGATTTTCTGTATGGAACAACTCAAGGATTAAAGAAATAAAACAGTCATAGAATTAACAAGTTATTTTAACCAGGTCACCATATATAATAGCAATATACCAAATTAAACACATTTTTATATATTCAAAACAAACATGTTAAAGTTAAATTAAAAACACATCATCATTTACAGTTGCTCTCCCCAAAATGAAGTGTTTGGGTATAAATCCAACAAAACATGTGCAGGATCTGTATGTGGACGATTATGAAAGGGTGATGAAATAGATGAAGATGCATATTGTGTTTGTGTATTGAAAGACTTAAGAGAGTAAGGATGTCAGTCCTCTCTAAACTGGTGCATATATTTAGTGCAATTCCTATGAAATGCCAGTGTATTCTTTGCAGACATAGGCAAGCTTATTCTAAAATTTATATGGAAAGTCACAGGCTTTTAGAATAGCTAAAACAGTCTTGACTAAGAGGAATAAAATATAAGGAATCACTCTATCTGATACTAAGTTTTATCAGGTATTACAGTAACCTAGATAGTATGTATTGGTTAATAGAGCAATTGCTCAATAAAAATGCTGAGATAGTGCTTGATAGGGAACCCAGAAACAACCCCACACAATTGATTTGTCAGAAGGGCGCAAAAGCTAGAGCAATTGGAAAATCTAGTGGGGAAAAAAAAAAGGAAACTCAATCTAAATGTCACACCTTATACAAAAATAACTTGAAATAGATAAAGGATTTAAATGTAAAACATAAAACTATGCAATTTTTAGGAGGAGGAACATAGAAAGTCTTAGTAATCTAGAATGAGGCAAGGAGCTCTTAGATTTGACACAAAAAGTATGATCCTAAAGGGAAAAATTAATAGCTTGGACCTCATCCAAATTAAAGCCTTTTGCTTTGCAAAATACCCTGTGAGAAGGATGAAAAGACAAGCTACAGACTCAGAGAAAATATTTGAAAGCCACCTATCTGATAAAGGACAGATACCCAGAATACATAAGAACCTCTCAAACCTAACAGTAAAAAATTCCATGCAATCCAGTTATGAAATGGGCAAGTGACGTGAACAGACATTTCACTGAAAAAGACATATACCTATATTGAGACTAAACATGTGAAAAGTTGCCCAGGATAATTAGCCACCAGGAGAAAGCAAATTAAAACCACAATGAAGTATTTCTGTACACCTATCAGAATGGCTAAAATAAAAAGTAGTGACAACACCAAATGCATACAAGGATGCAGGGAAATTGGATCAGTCATACATTGCTGGTAGGAATGTAAAACAGCATAGCCACCTGGAAAATGCCTGGCTCTTCCCTATAAAATTAACGTGCAGTTGTCATATGACCTAGAATATGCGCTTGGGCATTTATTTCGTAGGAATGAAAACAAAAAATGTCCACACAAAAACCTATATGCCAATGTTCATAGCAGCTTATTGATAATAGACCAAAACAGGAAAGAGCCCTGATGTCCTTCAAAGGGTGAATAGTTAAACAATCACACATTGAAACCAAGGAATTCTACTCCGCAGTAAAAAGGAGCTGCCCTCCCTGTGTGTAAGGCAGGGGAGAATTCTCTGGCCAGGAGGGTCTCTCTCTCTCTTGCACTGTGCCGGGCTTTCACCCTTTTCAACTCAGCTCTTCTCCTTTCTTTGTTCCATCAGGGTGCTGTAATCTCTCACCTGGCTTCCAGAGCTCTGATAAAGCTGTTTTCACCCATGAATGGTTGTTAAATTGGCAATTCCATGGTTGGGGGGGGTGGGACGCTGAATGAAGGTTGGGACCTCCTATTCTGCCATCTTGCTGATACCACTTCCCACTAATCTTTTATAATTTTTTTTAAATTTTTTTATGTATTTGACAGAGAGCGAGAGAGGGAACACAAGCAAGGGGGTGTGGGAGAGGGAGAAGCAGGTTTCCGGCAGAGCAGGGAGCCCGACGCAGGGCTCGATCCCAGGACCCGGAGATTGTGACCTGAGCCGAAGGCAGACGCTTAACGACTGAGCCACCCAGGCGCCCCTCCCACTAATCTTTTAAAAATATTATAAAAAATAAGGAAAATTAGGACATTAAAAATAGGTCTTTTATATTTAGCAAACTGTTTTTTCCTTTTTGCTGTCCTTCATTCCTTCTTTAGATATAGGGCTAGACAGACATTTCTCTTCAGCCTAAAGATATTTTTGAAGCATTTCTTGCCTGGCAGATGTCTGGGCTATCAGTTATCTCAGGTTTTGTTGAATCTGAAAATATCTTTATTTTACCACCATAATATTTTAAAGTTTATTTTTTAGGAGGCATTGGGAAGCTACATGGAGTCTATAGATAAGGTTTAACATCAATGCATTAGGTTCTTGTAATTTGTTTTTACTGTAGGAGAAATAAAATTAGATGTGTATTTTAGGCTCAAATTTTTGAGGACTTTTCATATTGGTCATTGTTCAGTGAAAGTGGGGAAGCAATATCTCAGAGGACAGACAAAATAATACCTTATATCATAAAAATTATCCTGGAAGCAGCATTTAGGATGGATAGGAAAGAGAACAGATAGGAGTCAGGGAGATTAGTTTATGCTTTAGCTTTTAGCTTTTATCATAAACTCAGGGTGAAGAGACCAAAACCTAATGATCATGGGAAAGCCAGAGAGGGAATGGGTTCAGAATCATTCTGGAGGATGATCTGACAAGACATGGTAACAAATCAGTTTTGAAGTATATGGGGATGTTTCTAACTTAAATGACCAGGTACTTGCAATGCATTAATTGATTTATGGACTATAAGTAGAGGGGCAGGGTTGAGGAGGGGTGGCAAGAACTCCATGTTCTATGCTATTTAGCTAAGCATGTGATTGCATTTGGGACACTGCTAAGGAGAGATGCCAGAAATGGAGAACAAATTGGATTTGAGAACTTTTTGGTGTATAATTTAAGCTATATGAAAGGAGTATGTCACATAAGTAGAGAGCCGAACAGAAACAAGAAAGCGCTGAGGGCAAAGTCCTAGGGGCAACAATATTTAAGAGGCAAGATGAAGAAAATGAGCAAGCAAAAGAGGTTGAAAGAGCCAGCAGCAGACAAGTAGGTGAGAGTGAATGCTACAGTGGAGGTTATGGGAGAAGTTTCAAGAAATGGACATAGTCAACAGCTTCCAGAGGAAAGCAGGCTCCCCTAAGTGGGCACCATGCTAGTGACACAGTCAGGTAAGGAGGGCAGTTCGTTGTAATCTTAGCTCAGGGTCACAGTGTTTCTTAAACGACATTTTAAAAAAACTTTTATAGATACTTTAAAAACAGGGGTGCTCAAATAATACATTACATATTTGGAACAGGGTAGCAAGGAAACTTGAAATATTCAAATGAAATTCAGAAGCAAGCTTTACCTCTTGCACTACTAACCGGAATGGGGCATTTTGATCACTTTGGTTTGATTTTTTTTACATGGAATCCTTGACCTAAGCCAATGAGAAAAAGCAATATACTTTAGTACAGCTGACAAATACACAGACAGAAATCTTCCTATACCCTATGAATGAAAAAGTGAAAAAGACATTGTTAATCTCCCCATGGTAGTTCTACTGCTGTTCCTGTTACTGCTTCACATAGTCTTAAGTTCAGTAAATGGTGACTGGCAACAAATTCATTCCCACATCCTTTCTCTGAGGAAAGCCTATAAATTGGAAGAGGGAAAAAATGTGGGAGATCATTTAAACCAGGGTTGATAACAATTCTAAAAATTCTTTTGCTGCTATTTAGATATCTGATGGTGAAATGTCATGGTCTTTGGGATGAGGGAGAGCACTCTGGCAAAATCCAGTCATCTCATACAGGCCCAGACTGAATCTCAGGAGCACTAATACTTTTATTTTCCCTTTCTTTCAAGTGAACATTAACCAGGATACCCCATTCCCTGGCCCTGCCAGATAAGAAAATTCTCTGTAATTAATTATAGTAAGAGCTTAAGCATTTAAAATATCTTAAAAGGTAATAATTATCCTCATTGCACTGAGGACTCACCTACATTTCAGACAAGCACTTGGCAGTGGGTGCTATAATTGGGGCTCGGCTATAGCATTTGATGAGCTTGAGATTGAAGAATGGGATTTCTGATACACACATTTGGTTTCCAAGGTGACACAGAATGCAGAATGTGCTAAGGAATGGAAAGGACCTGTGCTTCTTTTTTTAAACAGCACAAACTCAGAACTGTGGTGGCCAGTCCAGGGAATGAAGGGACAACAACGGGCCACGTAGGGAAGGCAAAATGGGAAAAGACCTCATAAAGTGTCACACACTGAGGCAACATCTAATGTACAGTGTTCTATTAATTTCTTTAAGAAGCATTTCCATCAGGTAAATTCATCTTTTAAAAAAGGTACGTACTTGGGGCACCTGGGTGGCTCAGTCGGTTAAGCGTCTGCCTTCAGCTCAGGTCATCATCCCAGAATCCTGGGATGGAGTCCTGTGTTGGGCTGCCTGCTCAGCGGGGAGTCTGCTTCTCCCTCTGCCCCTCACCCCATTCATGCTGTCCCTCTCTGTCTGTCTCCCTCCCTCTCTCTCAAATAAATAAAATCTTTTTAAAAAAAGGTATGTACTTTCAGAGGCTACAAAAATAACGTGCAAATATGAAGAATCACGGTAAAATTTCCACATGGCTTTAACGGCTACATTATTACTTTAATGTTTTGCTGCTATCCTCATTAAAGTTGACTCTTTCTCAAGAAGATGGGATATCTGCGGGGCGCCTGGGTGGCTCAGTCGTTAAGCGCCTGCCTTCAGCTCAGGTCATGATCCCAGGGTCCTGGGATCGAGCCCTGCATCGGGCTCCCTGCTCCGCGGGGAGCCTGCTTCTCCCTCTCCCACTCCCCCTGCTTGTGTTCCCTCTCTCGCTGTGTCTCTCTCTGTCAAATAAATAAAATCTTTAAAAAAAAAAAAAAAAAAAGAAGATGGGATATCTGCATTTTCAAATGTGATGACGAACAAATACATTTATAACTTACTAATTTACAAAGACCTAGGGAAATGTGGCATATTCTAAAGCTATTGATGTGTGTGCTATTCTCAAACTTATTATTACCATATGTTTTGTAAGCCAGTCACACTCTCTTGATATGTGTAGCACGTCACTCTCTATAAAAATTGCACTTAACTCATATACAGTTGTTGATCACCAGCTACAGACTACTCATGAGAATAGAGTTGGGGAGTAAACCTAGAGAATGACAATTAAAAAAAAACACCAATAACAGTACATCTCTTGAGGGGGTCTTGGTAATATTAATAAATGTGAGAAATTCACTTTTGTAACTTACAAGATTTTGAGGAGGACTACTGGATCACTGCAGGATTTATTAGTCCATTTCACTGTATGCAATTTTTATTATTTTTATTTTAATGAATAAACATTGCATCTTTAAATTGGAACTTTATAAAATGTAAAACATTTTATCTGGAAGTCATACAGTGATGTCATTATTTGGCAATAATCTATCCATGTCTAAGTCCAACGTCTCCAGAGTCCAAAGACATCATCTCTAAGTAATCCAAAAACCTCATTATGTACTGTTTTCTTCCTTTTGTTAATGCACAGAGAGTATCTATAGTTGAGAACACACACTTTTTTAGATGCTTTGAAGTTATTCCTTTATTATTCTGCTTAATTCTACTCCATCCTTCAAGGATAAGCTCAAATGACACTTACCCAGCAAAGAAGCCTTTTTAGATTCCCTCAAGCATTATTTTTCTCTAGCACATGCCTCCAATCTCTGATGGCTTATTTGTATGCTTACATTATAACACTTGTTTCTCCTTTTATGTAATTGTCTGCTCTCTAGCACATTCTCACCAGACATCAAGTTCTTTGAGAGTAGAGATTCCTTCTTGCTCATCTTTGTATCCCTAGTGCTTACCTGAGTGTGGCACAGTAAGTCAATAGTTGGTTACGAATGAATGAATATGTGTATTAATGACTTAAGAATGCTATCTACTGGGAGTTCTGTTTTTTTTTTCAAAATTTCATGGAGAGATTTTGGGAGAAGTTTTAGAATATAGGGCTATCTTAACATGGAAGAAATTGAATAGATAAAAAAAATACAAGAATAGCTAGAAGGACTATTATTAGTAGCAATGCAAAAACAGTAGGTACCAGGAGCAGTATAAAATCTTTGTTGAACTTGAGCTTTTTTTTTTTTTTTAAGATTTTATTTATTTGTCAGAGAGAGAGAGCACAAGCAGGGGGAGTGGCAGGCAGAGGGAGAAGCAGGCTCCCTGCTGAGCAAGGAGCCTGATGCAGGAACTTGACCCCAGGACCCTGGGATCATGATCTGAGCCGAAGGCAGGCACTTAACCGACTGAGCCACCCAGCTGTCCCTCAAACTTGAGCTTTTATAGAAGTAGATGTAAGGCAGCATTTATCAAAGAGGTGGTAGGGCCAGTAGGCTAAAAACATTGGCCCTAGAGTCCAATTAAATACTTTGTTTATACTGTGGCTTTGCCACTTACCAACAAAGCTAAGTTTTAACCTCTTACAGTCTCAGATTCTTCTTCTATAAACCAACCTTCTAAAGTTTGGGGGATGTCTTAGTCCATTTGGGCTGTTACAACGAAATACCACAGATTGAGTGGCTTATACACAACAGAAATTTATTTATTTCTCATGGTTCTGGAGGCTGGATGTCTGCCATCAGGGTGCCAACATGATTGAGTGAGGGCCCTCTTCCAGTCACAGACTTCTTATTCTATCCTTGAGTGGTAGAAAGGGTTAGCGAGCTCCAAGGGATCTCTTTTATAAGAGCATTCACCCCACACATGAGGACTCCACCCTCATGACCAATCACTTCTCAAAGGCCCCACCTTCTAACACTTCCACGTTAGGTGTTAGAATTCCAACATGTAAATTTGGGGGGTGGGAGACACAAACATACAGACCATAGCAAGGGATGATTAATAAGATAATTAGCATATGAAGTACTTATCACAATGCCTGGCCATGTTAAGTACTAAATTTTAGCTATTATACTTACTCTTCTTTTTTTTTTTTAAGATTTTATTTATTTGACAGAGAGAGACACAGCGAGAGAGGGAACACAAGCAGTGGGAGTAGAGGAGGAAGAAGCAAGCTTCCCGCTGAGCAGGGAGCCCGATGCAGGGCTCGATCCCAGGACCCTGGGATCATGACCTGAGCTGAAGGCAGACGCTCAACGACTGAGCCACCCAGGTGCCCCATATACTACTCTTTTTATGTATGATTTTACCTTCCATCCTATTTCTGTTGTTTTAGGTTTTCAAACATACATATCTGAAGCTGAAATTAATATGGGTATCCATGTGTAACTACTCATTTAAAAATATATTTTAAAATATTTTGAATATTAAAAGTCTTTAGATTTTAACAACATGTCAACATCATCTCATATATTATATTGGGAGAGAGAAGAGCAGGAGCAATGAGCTAGTCCAAAACTCTCATGGTCTATAATGGTTTTTGTAACTGTAGGCACACTCTGCCCCGTTTTTACCATCTGGAAAATAGAGACAAAAAATTGAAACCTCAATACAATAGATTGTAAGAAATAGCAAGTAGGAAAAATAAAAATGAAGCACTTAGTTTTCTTTGAAGTGTTGCAAGGTGGTATTATATTTTAATTATGTTCTTTTCACAAAATGGCAAAAAGCAATAAACTTAAGGGCATAATTCACTTAATTTAAACTTGGCCATAAAGTATGGTCTGAGGCAAACTGCAAATTGAAGCTTTAGCATTGCCCCTTTGTGAATATTGCCCAGTGCCTTGAGTGACTAATTAATGCAGTGACTTCCATCAGGAGGTGGCAGCAAGAGCAGATATTGGGTCAAGTAGTAACCACATTGTTTTCTAACTCAGGGATGCTGGATATCTACACCATCAGATTGTCCTATCTTCAGTAAATTGGGAATAATCAACCTTCTTCCAGTTACCTCGTAGTTGTTTTTAATAATAATAATGACAATAATAATAACAATGATAATAAAATTGTACACATCTGTCTTCTTTGTAGAGAAAGCTGTGATGGAAACAGAGATAAAGGGTTAGGATTACTTAATAGAAACCTCCTCGAGGAACTACAGTCAGAGGGACTGCAGAGGAATATGATACAAATAAGCAGCAATCTGCAGTTTAGTTACATGATGCTGGGCTTAATCACCAGATAGTAGACATTCATAAGTGTTTATGAGGAGATCCAAAAAGCTAACGGAAGGCTCAGTCTTTCCATCAAGTCATAATGGTAGGGGTGGCATGTTGTGGAAAGAAGAAGGCTTGAAGGAAGCTAGGCCTGCATAGGAATCCTGCTTTGGTGAATTACTGGGAGCTGTCTGTTCTTGCTGGCTCTCAACATCTTTTTAAGTAAACTGGGGATCATAATATTCAACTTATGGGAGGCTGTGAGAATCAAAAGGGATAATGCACATACAGTGCTTAACCTACAATAAGCACTTGTAAGTACAGCTAATTGTTAATCCCTTGGGACTGGGTATTCCCAGTGCCCTGTCGTTTAACTCATTGAGTGTACTTATTCTTACTAGGAAACTACACAGATCACCAAGATTCCTTAGCAGAGTTTATCATTTCCTATTATCATCAGTCAACGTTCCCTGTCTATTTTGCTATGAGAAAACGAGGTATGTTAAATATCCAAGGAATAGTATTTCAGGTTAACTTCTTCAAGTTGGTAGAAAAACTTATTATAAATCTATTGACCTAATCCCTGACCATGTTGACTTCATCACTGCTTGTATCTCTCATTACTTTTCAGTTACTATTTACTATTAGTAAAGTGTATTGGAAATAATGGAAGGCAGGAAAACTCACCTCCCTTTTTCTCTCACACAATTTACTTTAAATATGAAAGTTGTGCTTTTATATGTTTTTAGTAGGGTATATTGCGGGCTTACTTTAAATGGAATGTATTTATGACAGTATTACAAATGCCATTCAGAAATACCCTCTAACTTGGATAGTGGAATTTTATTCAACTTATATAACTTGTGAAAAATGCACTCATATTTTCAAATTGAGATGTATATGAGGATAATCATGTATGTTAATAAAATCTAGATAGAACTTAAGTAATTTTCAGGGTATACTATTTTGCATACCTAAAATCCTTCCATAAAAATGTAATTCTGAGGGTGCCTGAGTGGCTCAGTTGGTTGAGCGGCTGACTCCTGATTTCAGCTCAGGTCATGACCTCAGGGTCCTGAGATTGAGCCCCGAGTCAGGCTTCCCCACTCAGTGGGGAGTCTGCTTCAGGATTCTCTCTATCCCTCTGCCCCTCCCCCACTAAAAATAATAAATAAATCTTTAAAAAATGTAATTTTGATTTAATTCAAATTTAATTGATAAAGATTTATGCAGAATGCTTAGTTTATATAAAGGTACTTGCTTGGGGAAAAAACAGACTTTTCATGTAGTAAACATTTGATTTTTGTTTTTTTTTTTTAAAGATTTTATTTATTTATTTGACAGAGAGAGACACAGCGAGAGAGGGAACACAAGCAGAGAGAGTGGGAGAGGGAAAAGCAGACTCCCCGCGGAGCAGGGAGCCCGATGCGGGGCTCGATCCCAGGACCCTGGGATCATGACCTGAGCCGAAGGCAGACGCTTAACGACTGAGCCACCCAGGCGCCCCTAAACAGTTGGTTAAGGTTGTGACTCTTAAGCGTCTATTCTATCTTCTGTTAAAGCATTCCAACTGCCATGTTCTTTTTGAGGAAAGACAAAAAAGACAATAATGCAATGTGGTGGTAGTTTCAGTTGAGATGCCCTGACTTCCCTGAGCCAAGGCATGAACATGTGGCCTAAGGCAAACTGATTGGATTCAGTCTCCTGTATTTTGAAACATGAATAAAATAATGCCAATGTTGGGGGGGGGGATTATAATGGGAACCAATTTATGTAACTGTCAGTACCCTGGTTAGGTAATTCCATTGACTCCATTATGTCACTAAGGACCAAAATTTCTCTATTTTATTTCCATATTCATAGGGTATAGACTAATCTTGTTCGGTTGCCTCCTCCCGTCGTCTCAAGATGGATGCTTAGTTCCCAGTTTCACATCACAGTCTGATTCTTTAGACTGACAATTTGATCAGGGCTCAGCTAGACAGCTCACCTCTGCAGCAGTGGTCCAGTTGAGCTTGGTCATATGGCTAAATAAATAAACACATACCAACTATAATTATATTGCTGTAGATTTGCAAATATTCTGATTTGTTATTTCATAAATCTGTGAAAATGTCCCAGATACAATATTCTACTAATTTGCAATCGTCCCTTTTGAAGTTATACTTTAGTACCAGAGAACACTTTCAGTGACTTTTTTGGTAGCAATTTTGGAGGGAAGAGAAAAACATCTTTTTTCTAGCCCTCAGAAATTCCTTACTGTATCTTATTTTATGTTTCTCTTTATACAGAATCCCCTCCAGCTATAACAGCTGTAGCTAAAACTGTTCATTTGGGGTGCCTGGGTGGCTCAGTTGGTTAAGCGACTGCCTTCGGCTCAGGTCATGATCCTGGAGTCCCAGGATCGAGTCCCACATCGGGCTCCCTGCTCGGCGGGGGGTCTGCTTCTCCTTCTGACCCTCTTCCCTCTCGTGCTCTCTATCTCTCATTCTCTCTCTCTCAAATAAATAAATAAAATCTTTAAAAAAATAAAAATAAAAAAATAAAACTGTTCATTTGATGCTGCATGGGATTTTGCTTTTTCACTCTCTTGTGCCCACTTATGTCTAAGATTAGGGGGTCTTCATTAAATGTTTGTTTAATTAATAATTAAAAATAGGTTAAATGACAAAAGGCAATTGCTATGATACAAGCACTAGAGAGTGGTTATTATAAACAACACTGACATGGAGATGATACCCGGAAAGGAAGTGTATAGCTGAGATTTAGAAAAATGAGAGACAGCAGGATATGAGCTGCATGTTAAAAATACCACCGTCTTGGGATTCATAAGACTTGGCTTCGAGGGTTATGAGGATCACTCAGGCACATATCTTGACAGTGAACAATCAGCATTTTTTGTTGTATTTTTCTGTATGTTACAAAATTTATTCAGGCAACACTGTCCTTGGTAGGAACACAAAAGTAGAAACCGTTTCTACTCTTGGTGCAATCCAGTAGGAGGTATATTAGATTTGTGGGCTTGTAGCAATAGAAGGACCTAAATTTATCTTTCAATCTAACATGTTCATTTTATTTTTTATTTTTTTTTTTAAGATTTTATTTATTTATTTGAGACAGAGAGAATGAGAGACAGAGAGCACGAGAGGGAAGAGGGCAGAGGGAGAAGCAGACCCCCTGCTGAGCAGGGAGCCCGATGCGGGACTCGATCCCGGCACTCCAGGATCATGACCTGAGCCGAAGGTAGTCGCTCAACCAACTGAGCCACCCAGGCGCCCCTAACGTGTTCATTTTAAATGAAAAGATTAAAGTATGGAGAGGTTCAACTAACCCATACTATTTTAATAGCATCTACTTATTCTGTGTTGTCTTAAATCATTTGCACATGTTATCTTATTTAATGCTCTCAGCAATTCTATGACATGAGTCCCAATTTACGAATCCGGTAACTGAAATTCAGCAAGGCTAAGTAACTTGTCCAAGGTTACTGCTGTGCTTCTCATCAGGGATAGGGCCCTGCTTTGTTGACCTCCAGCCTAGTACTCATTCCACAGGACTGACAACCAGTACCTGGACCTCTGAAACAGCCTATATGGGAATCTGGAGCCCAGGAATTGGGCAGAACGATTTAGGTGGCCTCTATGTGTAGGGTATAACATATAATTATATATGCTTTTATTAAGATTATCATGTCCTATTAATTTAACAGCTTTTAATAATATGCTTAGTGTTTACAAATGTAAACATAAATGGAAAGGGAGAAAATCATGAAACTGTACCTGATGAAATAAGCTATTTTAAGCTAGACCAGTAATTGCATTCTAATCAGGATGAAAAATAGCTGACATTCCTAATGTAGCATAACCAGGTTGGTGAGGGGCAAGGAATATCAGGATTAATAACTCCAATGATATCCTTTTCTGTTTCTCTCTGTTGAGAGCACAGAGTAAAGGTATGGCCAAGGTGTTCCTATGAGGTCATAAGAGACTGACAAAAGAGCCAGAACTGCGTGGGAGGGGGTGCCATTCGCTGTCATCTTACCCACTGATTCTGGTTAATACATAAAATGTCTACAATGAATTCAGCAGAAAGCCTCTCCAGAGTTCTATGTTCAAAGCTAGGATTATTCATTAATTCATTTGTGCATGCATTTATTCAGTTTGTTATCATGATTGAGCTCATAGGATTGGTAAGTTGCAATTATGTGAAAGAAATATGGCAAATGTTCTGAAAGACTACCAGAGATGCCCTTTCAAAGAAATAGAGTTGAAATATGTTGGAATATAATTAGAGTAGATTAGACTAACTTTAGTTCCTCCTCTTTCTAGAAATGGAAGCTTCATTTTCCACGTTGTTTTATATAATTAGTTTCCTTAGCCAAAAATGTTTTATTTTTGCTCAGTGGTCTCTAATTTACCAGCTTCTTTTCCAGGACAGCATTTCCTAGTATCTTAATAACTACAATGGAATGGCTATGCTCAGCTTAATGGACATGAACTTTAAAAAATAATGTCATTTCTGAACACTTAACAAGAGTCACAATTAAGAAGGCATTGAAGTTCAAGGTCTTATAAAAAAAAAAAGACACTTTCCTAATCATAACATAGCCATCTAAGTTAGTAATCCAAATAGTCTTTTTTAAGGCTCAAAAATATGAATGTATTCCTATTTCTTCCTGACCTTGAAATGATTCAAAATGTGAAAAGCTTTTTGACTGCCATCACAGAAAACTACTATAAATGTGTGTGTGTTCATGGGTGTGTATATATCTCTGTAAAATACTAAATATAGTATAACATATATGATACAGATAGAGTAAACTATATCTTGGGGCGCCTGGGTGCCCCAGTTATTAAGCATCTGCCTTCTGCTCAAGTCATGATCCTGGGGTCCTGGGATCGAGCCCCATGTCGGGCTCCCTGCTCTGCGGGAAGCCTGCTTCTCCCTCTCCCACTCCCCCTGCTTGTGTTCCTGCTCTCACTATCTCTCTCTGTCAAATAAATAAATAAAATCTTAAAGAGTAAACTATATCTTATCTAGGTACAGTAAACTGTATCTGTGTCTAGAGTAAACTGTATCTGTATCGATAGTGTATCAAACCAATATATATATACATATATAATGGTTTGTGTGATAGTTGTCTAACAGCCATTTCACGTATTGAATTATGTCAATCATAAGATATATCTATATCTACTATACTATATATATAGTAGAGCATTTATATCTACATCTATTATGATATATAGTATATACTATAATAGGATAGATATATATTAGTGTACATAATTATTTTTAATTATTAATAAGATATAATTTGAGAAGAAAAAGTCACAATTTTAAAGAATGAACCAACACACATAGGAATTCTGTTTTCAGTGTAGACTAGATTAGTAATAGTGAAAAGGCTTATTACATTTATTTTCTGTTTGAGAAATAAAGAGAGCTGAAACAATCCTTTTAAAATTATGCTCAATGGGGCGCCTGGGTGGCTCAGTCATTAAGCGTCTGCCTTCGGCTCAGGTCGTGATCCCAGGGTCCTGGGATTGAGCCCTGCATCGGACTCCCTGCTCTGCAGGAAGCCTGCTTCTCCCTCTCCGACACCCCCTGCTTGTGTTCCCTCACTTTCTGTGTCTCTGTCAAATAAATAAATAAAATCTTTAAAAATAAAATAAATAAGATAAAATAAAATTATGCTCAATGGAATGCATGGTACTTGGTCAGTTACCATGAGTATACTGTGAATTTTCTTCTCAGACAGCTTATGTAGATTGCAAAGGTCTGTCTCCAGTCCTTCAAGAAGCCTGACTAGAATAGACTCTTGCTATGGGAAAAAAAAAAAACCCTTTCTGCTAATCCTGCTAGTCTGGATCTACACAGGATCTTGGAGGTAGGAACCCTAAATTCAGTTCCTACCTCCAAGATCCTGTGTAGATCCAGACTTGTTTTCAATGGAGAGTCCTGTCCCCAAGAGTTGTCTTCCTATTATAAGAGACCTGTTCTAATTTGTAGAGGATCCTAAATATCTAGTCCAGGCCAAATATCATTCCTATTGAAATATCCAAGAGATAAATTCAAATTTGAGCTAACATCTAGCTAGCTGTCTTCCACAATGGACTCAGGACTTAAGTCTAATGTTTTGGACTTCTCTTCTCTCCAGGTTCTCAGCTTGGGCTTATTATCTACAAAAGGCTTAGCATTAACCTTGGTAGCACTTTGGCACACACTGCTTGAAGCATTTGGTTGTATGGTTAACATTATAAATGGCTAATACCTTTTACTATATTGTTGCTTGGTTACTGTTATTTGGTTTTTAGAATGGTGCCAGAAATTTACTGTGCTATTAAAATGTATGATGTATGGAATGAGAATAACATTTAGGCAGGGTCATTTTTAGAATAATACATGAAATACATGCCATAATGTAGGATCTCTGGGTTTTGCCAATGAAAGATAGTGAGTTTTAATCCTTTTTCTTGAACAATGTAATGTTCCTTAAAAAATATTTTATGTCTGCATCCTGTAGTTTCTGTCCTCATCTTACTCCACTTTAAACACAATGTTTCTATTATTTCATTCCTTTTCCCCACAGATTCCTCCAATGAAATATAAACTTTTCAAATTATATATATATATATTAAATTGCTCTGCCCTTTCCTCATTCCAAACTCTCCAACACACACACACACACACACAAGCTCTTTGACTTCTTTATATTCCTTTTCCTAAATGCATTATTTAGTTATCAGAGTCAGTCTATTCTTCATAATGTACAAGTGTGGAATCTGTCAGTTACTGCTACATAAAAAATAACCTTAAAACTCCAGTGGCTTACATAAGCATTGGTTTTCCCCTCCTAAGTTAGTGGGTTGGCAGGAACTGACCTTCAGGCTGCCGTCACTGGAATGGATCATTTCCACATGTCTTTCACCCTGGATCTGGGATTATTAGGCTAGCTGTCATATTTTTCTCATAAGATGGCAAAAATACAAGAAAATAAGCTCCACAATGTAAGGTCATTTCAAGCCTCTGCTTGTGTGACAACTGCAATCAGTACGTTGCCTGGTTAGGTTCCCTGTCAAAGCTTAGTGATACCAAAAGACACTAAAACACATAAAAAAGGCCACAGGATAAGAAACAAGGAAAAATAGATCTACAAAACAACCAGAAAGCAATTAACAGAATGGCAATAGTAAGCCCTTACCTAACCATAATTACTTTAAATGTGAACAGATTAAATTCTCCAGTTAAAAGACATAGAATGGCTAAGTGATTAAAACAAATAGTGGTGCCTGGGTGGCTCAGTCAGTTAAGTGTATGACTCTTGATTTCAGCTCAGGTCATAATCTCAGGGTTTGAGATTGAGCCCCACATCAGGCTCTGTACTGGGCATGGAGCCTGTTTAAGATTCTCTCTCCCTCTCCCTCTGCCCCCCTCTCTCTAAAAACAAAATCCAACAATATGCTGCCTATAAGAGACTCATTTTAGCCTTAAAGACACATGTAGACTGAGAGGGAAGGGATGGAAAAAGACATTTCGAGCAAATGGTAACCAAAAAAAAAAAGCAAGGATAGCTATACTTTTATCAGACTAAATAGTCTTTAAGTAAAAATGGTAGGGGTGCTTTGGTGGCTCAGTTGGTTAAGCGTTTGCCTTCAGCTTAGGTCATGATCCCAGGGTCCTGGAATTGAGCCCACATCCATCGGGCTCCCTGCTCAGCAGAGAGCCTGCTTCTCCTTCTCCCTCTGCCCTTCCCCCTCGCTCATGCTCACACTCTCTCTCTCAACATAAATAAATAAAATACTTTTAAAAAACTAAAAATGGCAAAAGAGACAAAGAAGATCGTTATATAATGCTAAAGGAGGATATACATCAAGAAGATATAACAATTATAAATATTTATGCATTCAACATTAGAACACCTAAATATATAAAGCAAAAACTAACAGAGCTAAAAAGAGAAATAAACTGTAATACAATTATAGTTGAGAACTTTAATACCACACTTTCAACAATAAATAGATCATCCAGATAGAGAATCAATAAAGAGACAGTGGGGGATGCCTGGGTGGCTCAATTAGTTAAGTGCCGGCCTTTGGCTCAGGTTATGATTCTGGGGTCCTGAGATGGAGCCCTGCATTGGTCTCCCTGCTCAGTGGGAAGTCTGCTTCTGCCCCTTCCCCCTACTCACGCTCTCTCTGTCTCTCTCTCAAATAAATAAATAAAATCTTACAAAAAAGAGAAAGAGAGAGAGAGTGGATTTGAACAACACTATAGACAAAATGGACCTATCAGTCATACCCAGAATATTCTATCCATCAACAGCAGAATATACATTCTTCTCAAGCATACTTGTAACATTTTCTAGGATAAACCAAATGTGGGACTGTGAAACAAGTCTTGGCAAATTCGAGAAGATTGAAATCATACCATATAGAATATTCTCTGACCACAATGGCAAGAAGCTAGAAATCAGTAACAAGAGGAAAACTGGAAAATTCATAAACACCTGAAAATTAAACAACACTCTTCTGAACAACCAGTGGATCAAAGAAGAAATTAAAGAAGAAATAAAGACAGTTTCTTGACACAAATGGAAATGAAAACACAACTTTCCAGAATGAATGCAATGCAGCAAAAGCAGTTCTAAGGGGGAAGTTCATAGCAATAAGCATCTACATTAAGAATCAAGAAAGATCCCAAATAATAATGCTACACCTTTAGGAACTAGAAGAAGGTCAAACTGAGCCTAAAGTTAGCGGAAGAAAGGAAATAAAAAAGATTAAAGCAGAAATAAATAAAATAGAGAATAGGAAAACAATAGAAAAGATTAACCAAACTAAGACTTGGTTCTTTGAAAAAATTGACAAACTCTTAGCTAGGTTAACCAAGGAGAAAAGAGAAAGGACCCGTATCAAAAATTATAAATGTAAAAAGAGACATTACAGATGATAACATAGAAATTCAAAGGATCATAAGAGACAACTATAAACAACTGTTGGCATATAGCCAACAAATTAAACAACCTAGAAAAATGGGAAAATTCTTAGAAACATACAACTTACCAAAACTGATGAAGAAGAAATAGGAAATCTGAACAGACCAATTACTAGTAAGGAGATTGAATCAGTAATAAAAAAAAATCCACCAATGAAGAAAAGCTCAGGACCAGATGACTTCACTGGTGAGTTTTACCAAACATTTAAAGAATTAATACCAATTCTTTTCAAACTCTTTCAAAAAATCAAAGAGGAGGGCACTCATTTTATGAGACTAGCCATTATCCTGATACCAAAATCAGAAAAGAACACTATTAGAAAAGAAAATTACAGGCAAATATCCCTGACAAACATAGATGCAAAAGTTCTCAGTAAAATACTAGCAAACCAAATTCAGCAACGTATTAAAAGTATCATTCACCGTGATGAAATGGGATTTATACCTGGGATGCAAGGATGTTTCAACATATGCAAATTAATCAATGTGATTACATTAAGAAAATGCAAACAAGAATCATGATCATCTCAATAGATACAGAAAAAGCATTTGACAAAATTTAACATACATTCATAATAAAACCTCTTAACAATTTAGACAAAGAAGGAATTTATTTCAACATAATAAAGTCCATATAAGACAAGCCCACAGCTAACATCATACTCAATGGTGAAAGAAGCTTTTGCTCTCAGATCAGGAACAAGAAAAGGCTGCCTACTCTCACCACTCCTATTCAGTATGGTACTGGAAGTCCTAGCTAGAGCAATCAGGCAAGAAAAAGAAATAAAAGGTATCAAAATGGAAAGGGAAGAATTAAAATTATCTTCAGTAAAGGTGCAGTTTTTGCAATACAAAATTTACATTCAAAAATCAATAGCATTTTTATACAGTGACAGCAAAATTTCCATTTAGAATAGCATCAAAACAATTAAATACTTAGTAATAAATTTAAGGAAGTGTGAGATCCCTTTGTTGAAAACTACAAAACACTGATTAAAGAAATCATATAAGACATAAATAAGTGGAAAGATAACCTGTGTTCATGGATTGGAAAAATGACTTTTGTTAATATGTCAATACTACTAAAGACCATCTATAGAGTCAATGCAATCCCTATCAAAATTCTGATGGCATTTTTACAGAAGTAGAAAAAATACTCCTAAAATTTATATTAAATCACAAAAGACCCTGAATACCCAAAGAAATCCTGAGAAAGAAAAGAATAAAGCAGGAGGTACCCCACTTCCTGATTTCAAGCTATACTCTAAACTATAATCATCAAAATAGTATGGTACTGGCATAAAAACAACAATGGAACAGAATCAAGAACCCAGAAATAAATCCAAGCATATACAGCCAAATTTGACAAGGGAACCAAGAATACCCAATGGAGAAAAGACACTCTTCAGAAATGGTGCTGAGATAATCAGATATTCACACGTGAAAGAATGAAACTGGACCCATATCTATACCATTCACACCAATTAACTCAGAATGGACTAAAGACTTATATGTAAAATCTAAAACCATCAAACTCTTAGAAGAAAACATAGGAACAAAGCTCCTTGACATGGGTCTTGATAATGATTTTTTTGGATATGACACATAAAGGCCAAGGAACAGAATAAAAATAAACAAGTGGAACTACATCAAACTAAAAAGCATCTAAAGAGAAATAGAAACCATCAACAAAGTGAAAAGACAACCTACAGAATGGAAAAAATATTTGCAAAGTATATATGATAAGGGGTTAATATCCAAGTTAATATAAAGAACCCTTACAACTTCTTTTTTTACTGTAGAACACCAAATAATGGGCAAAGGACCTGTTTAGACATTTCTCCACAGATGATATTCAAAAGGCCAACAGGCCAAATGAAAGGTCAGTTTTAATATTAGGGAAATGCAAATTGAAACTACAATGAGATATCACCTCATGCCTATTAGAATGGCCATCATCAAAAAGACAAGAGATAACAAGTGCTGGCATGTGAAGACAAGGGAACCCTTGTGCACTTTTGGTGGCATGTAAGTTGACATAGCCACTATGAAAAACAGTATGGAGGGTCCTCAAGAAATTAAAACTAAAGGGCGCCTGGGTGGCTCAGTTGGTTGAGCGGCTGCCTTCAGCTCAGGTCATGATCCCGGAGTCCGGGATCGAGTCCCGCGTCGGGCTCCCTGCTCGGCAGGGGCTCTGCTTCTCCCTCTGATCCTCTTCCCTCTCATGCTCTCTGTCTCTCATTCTCTCTCTCTCTCAAATAAATAAATAAAATCTTTAAAAAAAAAAATTAAAACTAGAACTACCAAATGATCCAGTAATTCCATTTCTGGAAATATATCCAAAGGTAACAAAAACACCAAATAGAAAATATATCTGCACCCCCATCACCCCCATGTTCATAGCAACATTATTTACAATGGTCAAAATATGGAAACATCCTAAGTGTCCATTGATGGATGAATGGATAAAGATGTGAGGTAGGTGTGTGTGTGTGTGTGTGTGTGTGTGTGTGTTTGGTATACATAATGAAGTAGTATTCAGCCATAAAAAATGAGGAAATCCTATTTGTGACAACATGGATGGACCTTGAAGGCATTAGGCTAAATGAAATAAGTCAGACAGAAAGACAAATACTGTATGATCTCACTTATATGTGGAATCTAAAAACAAGAATTCATAGAAAGGGCGCCTGGGTGGCTCAGTCGTTAAGTGTCTGCCTTCGGCTCAGGTCATGATCCCAGGGCCCTGGGATCGAGTCCCACATTGGGCTCCCTGCTCTGCGGGAAAGCCTGCTTCTCCCTCTCCCACTCCCCCTGCTTGTGTTCCTGCTCTCGCTGTGTCTCTCTCTGTCAAATAAATAAATAAAATCTTTAAAAAAAAAAAAAAAGAATTCATAGAAAAAGAGATCAGACGTATGGTTGCCAGAGGTGGAGGGTGGGAGCAGGGAGAATTGGAGAAAGGTGGTCAAAAGGTACAAACTCCCAGCTATAAGAAATAGTACTGGAGATGTAATGTACAGCATGATGAATATAGCTAACAGTGCTATTTGATATATAGGAAGGTTGTTAGAAGAGTAAATCCTAAGAGTTCTCATCACAAGGGGATTTATTTTTTTCTTCTTTTTTTATTGTATCTATATGAGAAGATAGATGTTAGCTAGACCTTTTGTGTTAATTTCACAATATATGTAAATCAAACCATCATACTATATGCCTAAAACTTATACAGTGATGTATGTCAATTCTCAAACTGGAAAAAAATGTTGAATACGCTTAATACATACTAGAGTGGCTAAATTTTTAATCCTAAATATACTAAATCTGGTGAGTATTCAGAGTGAATTATATTGCTGGTGGGATCTCTTTTACTGCTGATGAGATCAGTCACTTTGGGAAACAGTTTTCATTTTCTTGTGCAGTGAAATATATACCATAAGAAATAGCATTCCCATTCCTAAGAATCTTTTGCTTTTTTCTTAGAATGCAAAAGTGGTTTTGTTCTGGGACACCTGGGTGGCTCAGTTGGTTGAGTGTCTGACTCCTGGTTTCAGCTCAGATCATGATCTCAGGGTCCTGGGATGGAGCCCCGTGTCAGGCTCTGTGTTCAGTAGGGGGTCTGCTTGAGGATTTGCTCTCTCTCCCTCTGCCCCTCCTCCTCCTCCTATCTCTCTCTCTCTCTCTCTCATAAATGGATGAATCTAAAAAAAATGGATTTGTTCCCTTGGGGCTTCTCTTTGGGGATGCCTTGTTTGTTTTGCTATCTTTTATTTGTTTTTCAATCCCTCCCCCATGAATAAACTTTGTTTATTCATGTCTTTTTCTGTTCTCATTTCCCATGATTTCAAAGCTGCTGATTGCAAAGTTATCATTGTAGCTCCTCTTTCAGAGTCAAACTATATTCTACTCTCTCTGTTACATCTGCTTATTATGCAGAACTGTGTGTTAATGCTACTGTGTGTACTACTTGCCATCAACTAGACCAAAAGCCTGTGGTCCTTATAGATAGTCTTCTTATGTCATGGTCCTTCTTTTTTTATTTCTAGAGATGTATTTTATGATTGCTTATTTAAAAGGTGAAATATCAAGATTTCTCTGGCAAACAGAAGCTGCTGGTTTCCACTCTTTGATGTCTAAAGAAGTGCTCTTGAATATGTGTATGATATAGTCATCTGCTTGAGGAAACATCTTTAATATTTCCTCATGGTATAAATCTGCTGAATGCTGAGTCATGTCTGAGATACACCATTTTTCACAGTGAATGCATTTTACATGCTAGAAAAACTTAATAAGATATGACATTTAAGTTAAAGAGAATTAATGTTCCAATTTGTGGAGTTCATTGTTCAGTGGCCATGCAGCTCAACCTGCAGCCCGCCATGTCAGGGGTCACGTAGTCAGTATACAGGGTAATAGATCTTCCCTCACTTCCTCTTTCTCTTCTTCTCTTGTTTGTTTTTTTTTTTTTAAGATTTTATTCATTTATTTGACAGAGAGAGAGAGAGAGAACAAGTCGGCAGAGAGGTAGGCAGAGGGAGAGGGAGAAGCAGGCTCCCCGCTGAGCAGGGAGCCCGATGCGGGACTCGATCCCAGAACCCCAGGATCATGACCTGAGCCAAAGGCAGCGGCTTAACCGACTGAGCCACCCAGGCACTCCCTTCTCTTGTTTTTTATATCTTTCTCACCATTGCCTTCTGACACTTCAATACGTCTTCATCATACTGACTGAAAAAGGAAAACAAAAACCAAAACAATCCACAATGAAAAAATTCCATGATGTGTTTCTTTTCCATCTGTTCTTTGATCACTGACAAAAATGACAAATGGAAAGGCTTCAGTTCTTTACTACATCTTCATCACCCAGTACTATGAAGACTTGTTTTTGAGTTTAACAATCTCTGGTACCTGAATGATGCTGCTCTTTCGGAGTCTCCAATTAAATCCCTACTTGCAAAATTCAAGTGCCTCTTCCCAGATCTGTCACTAAGGTAACTTTCTGCAGTAGTTGACCTTGCTGACCACTCCTTCCTTCCTCCTTCACATGCTACTTCTTGGCTTCTTTGTAATCTTCTCATTCTTGTTCTATGAGTTATCAGCCTTCTCTGTGACCTCCCTTCCTTCACCTATCTTTTAGGTGTAACTTTCTCAAGGTTACATCTTGGTCTTCAATCACATGGTCTCCCAACTGAAACTGTGGTCACCACAGTTGCAATTTTCACCTCCCTTCAGATGATTCCATCTCTGTATTTCCAGCCTGGTTCTTCTCTGAGACTCCACACTTAAATTTGCAGCCCCTTGCTGGTCAGGGATGTTGCACTTATCCCTACATTCAACATGTTCAAAATGAAATTGGACAATGAGGAACATTACCTTTGGACTCAGACAAATCTGGCTTAAAATTTTGCCCTGACTGTCTGTCCTCTGTGTGCCTATGGAGAAAACACTTAAATGGTAAAGGCTATAATTTGGGGGAAAAACTCTCTACTCTACGGTTACTGTGAGGATATCTAACTCACTGCCTGAAATAAGGTGGCACTCAAAATCTAGGAGGTATTCTGTGTTACTATCCTCTCTTCAATGTCTCTTCCTCTTACTGGAACTCTGTATCCATTAGTAGCATCATGGTAACACTATAGCAATTTCTTCTTGCTCTATCTTCATATCCCATTGGTAGTCAAGTCATGTTGACTGTATTTTTTTCATTTTGTCTTATATATGTACTTGTCTTTCTCTGCCTTGGTTCTGATTATCCACAACTCACATTATTGCAAAACGTACCAATTGTTTCTATTGCTTTTAGTCTCTCATTGCTCCAAATCATCCTTCATAGTGTTATTGACATTATTTTCCATCCTTCATACTATCATTGATATTATTTTCCTAAGGAACGCAATAATGCTTTACATTTTCCCTCAGATTGCTTCAGTGGCTCCTAATTGCCTGAAGTATAATGACTAAACATCTTAAGTTAGCATTCATAGTCCTTTTCAGTCTGATTTTCAGTTATCTTTCTTGTTTCATTTCCTACTACTAGTCTTTATAAACTCTCTCCTCTAGGCAGATGGGATAAGTAACTGACCTCCATAAAATTCAGTAAAGCATGCTCAGTGCATTTCCTTCTTTTGCAAGGTCTCTCTTTCCTTAACAAATTCTGGCTAGACACAACTGCTTCCTCCTCAGGATTCATGTAACATGTATGAAATGTAACAAATTCATGTAACAAAAAAAGTAACAAAATGAAGCAAAAATGGCAATGCAATAAAACTAGTAAAATAGAAACAGCAGTAGAAAATCAGGACTGTGAAACTACACCAACATTATGGCCCAATGTAATTGCTGTGATTATTACCAAACATTGCTCTGAACTTCTTTTTTTTTTTAATTGGAGTATAATTAACATACAATGCTATATTACTTTCAAGTGTACAACATATTGATCAACAATTCTGTATATTACCCAATGTTCACCACAATAAGCATAGTCACCATATAACATTACAATATTATTGACAATATTCCCTATGCTATACTTTTCATCTTCATGACTTATTTATTTTACAACTGGAATTTTGTACCTCTTAATTCTCTTTATCTATTTTACCCATCCCCCCTGTGGCAACTGCCAGTATGTTCTCTGTATTTAAGAATCTGTTTATTTATATGTTTTATTTTTTAGATTCCACATGTAAGCGAAATCATATGTCTTGTGTCTTTGCAGCAAAAGCAGTTCTAAGAGGGAATTTTATAGCAATATAGGACTACCTCAGGAAACAAAAATTCTAAAATTTATGTGGGCTCAAAAAACACCCCAAAAAGCCATAGCAATCCTGAGAAAGAACACAGCTGGAGGTATCACAATTCTAGATTTCAAGATATACTACAATGCTGTAGTAATCAAAACCATATGGGACTGGCACAAAAATAAACACATAGATCAATGGAACAGAAAAGAGAGCCCAGAAATGAATTAATCTATGACAAATGAGGCAAGAACATACAGTGGGGAAAAGACAGTCTCCTCACAAATGGTGCTGGGAAAACTAGACAGCTATATGCAAAAGAATGAAACCAGATGACTTTCTTACACCATACATAAAAATAAACTCAAAATTGATTAAAGACCTAAATGTGAGACATGAAACCATAAAAATCCTAGAAGAAAATATAAACATAACAAAACATAATCTATTTGACATGGGCCTTCACAACATTTTTCTAGATATGTCTCCTCAGGCAAGGGAAACCAAATAAAAAAATAAACTTTTGGGATGATACCAAAATAAAAATTCTAAACTTCTAGCTGAAGAAAATACAACCATTCATTTCATAAATATATTCTGAATGTCTTCCCTAAGTCTTGCACCATGCTAGATCCTTAGGATACAAATACGTAGTTCATAGGCAATTTAAAACAGCAAGTTAGATACTTCAAATTTTCTAGAAAAAGAAACACCTATTCTTCATATGAAGTAAAATTTCTCTCAGTATTAATGTTTGAGAGAGATTTATTATTTGGGACCTTGTATAAAGGGTCATTAAAAAAATAATGAACAGGAGCCTCAACAAAAATATGGAAGCAAAGATCCATATAGCTGTTTAAAAAGCTATTTGTATCACTATATATTATATGTAAGATTCAGAAGCATTAGTGTCTTAGTTCATCACTGTTTTCATTAAATGTATAGCCAAACTATTGACAACAGCATCTTTGACACATTAGTCAAATTGGGTCTATGCTAAATGCTTACGTTTAGCACTAAATAATCCTTAACTGACAGCCTTTATTATAGGCATTTCCCAATGTATTGTGTGTATTAGTGACTATAACTACTAATTAACTATTCAAATATGCAAACTCGATGAAATAAGTCTTCACCCACCTCTTGAAACAAATATATCTTACTTTTCCTTAAATTCATAATTGTTTGTGTATGTATCTTTAATTTAGAACACGTGCATTTTTCTCTGACTTTCAGTGTTGGTCTTTGGAATCAGAACAGAGTAAGCTGGTGTGTTCTGGCAGGTTTCTCCCCTGAATGTCTGCCAAGATTCTGTTTCCTTCTTAGAGATTATCTTCATTACCTTACCCCCTCTTTCTTTCTAGTTTTCTACATTTCCTCACCTAATGTGTAGTAGATAATGGGTTGAAACTATTCTATTTCTTTGATTGAAGCAAAGTGAAACAATAATAATAACATCTACTAACAGTGGTTAGCTCTTAAACAACTGATTTTCATTCTTATGGTAAGATGTGTTTGGTTGTGAATAAGCTCCTTATGTGATCTGCTGAATAATGATAATTTTGCACTGTGTGAATGATTTTCCATTGTTTGCCAAAGCATCTGAGTGATTAGAAGACATATTGCTACTGAGTCTACTTGCTTCATTTTACAAAATTTTAACAATCTTGGATACTGTAGATAAAAATCCAGATGCATGAAGATTTTTGATTTGAGTCTTGAATGTGAACAAAGCATAACATGCTTCTTCTAGATTATGAGTTACTCACTGGGACTTATTTAAAACCCACACAGGCACTGTCTCAGCAACTGTTTAGTTCTGTGCACACAGCAAGAATTCAATAAGTGCTGAATACATAAATAATAGAAGTCTTTTCTACTCTTCTTTCCCCTTTTCACCTTTATATTCTTGCCAAGTCACATGGAATCTGAAATCGGGTAGAAATAATTGATACTGATGATTAGATAACACTTACTACTGTAGTCATACATGCCATCTTTGGAGCTAATCATACTAAGACATCCTTTATTGTTCTAAAGAATACAACATACTAGATCTTTTTCTGAATGCTATAAGAGGGTTAGCACCCTCCTCAGTAATATTAAAATTATACTCCACTTATACTAAGTGGAGAACAGTAAGCTTATAAATAGATTTCTTTTTTGTTTTTTAGTAAAAGAGGAAGGGCCCACTAGTTAGATGAAGGACACAATATTAATATTTTTTGTTCCTTTAACTACCTCTTGTTTACGTGTTATGGCCACAGTTAAAACAAATTAGTCTGCAGATTAAAAGCTTGATGGAATTTTAAAAAGTCATGATGCCTGTATTACACTGCCCATTGCAAGTGTGAGAAAGGGTAAAACTTGCAGAACACCCATGAAAGAGATGGGAGGAAGGGTGGTGGTAAGAGTGAAGGGATTCCTCCAACTCATGTATTGTTGCCAGAAAAATGCCAAGGTTCACCCCCATGGCACAAAAAATACTAAAAGACATCCTGACATATGCAAGGCAGGCTCTGTTGAGAAAAATAGCTCAGTTACAATTTTGTTAATCAGGCTTGCTAAAGGAAAGTGATATGTCATTACTTCCAGTGAATAATTCCTCAAATGTCCTATTCCCTAAGAAGCCTCTGTTCAGAGAAGTCATATGATATTAAAGAACATGCCCTTGAGTCAGAAGCCCTAAATTCCAATTCTGACTCTACCAATTATGGTGTGATTTTAGGTAAGTCACTTCATTTCATTTTTTGGCAAAATGGGAATCCTCTTAGCCCTTCCAACTGAACTCTTAATAGCTTTTCTTCTGCCCTTAGATTTCTCTACCAACAGTTCATAAAAGAAATCCACCCTTGGTCTCAGTCTTTCCAGGTCAAGTTTTCAGAATCCTGTTTGCTCATTTTAGCTTCTTCCCTGTTACCAGCTTGCTTTGGGCACCATTTTCTGTCTTGCCCACCTCTCACTCCCAGCCCTGCAGAGTTTCATTTTGCTCCACATGTCAAACTCTGACAACTCCTAAAGTGGCTGTGGCACCTGAAATACCAGCCAGTGACATTCCCTAGGTGCCTTGTTGGGAAAAGACCAATTAGAAATACCTGTTAACTGGAGAGGCCCGGTTAGATGTATTTGGAGGACCCAATGAGAGTGTTTTTTGATATGCTTGCTGAATTCTGTAGCATTATACGAAAGTGAGCTTCTGACCCCAATTCAGGGATGCACACTACTGTGGCTACTTCAACTCTCTCCTCATTCAGGCCTTCAATAGCTTATAAATATATACATATGATACGTATATACCATATATACCATAATATATAGATATAGTATATTACATATGTCATAATGTATATGTAATATATATCGTATAATTAATATATAATGCATATATAATTAATATACATTATATTTTATTTATTTTTAAATTTTATTATGTTTTGTTCATCACCATACAATACATCATTAATTTTTGATGTGGTGATCCACGATCCATTGTTTTTGTATAACACGCAGTGCTCCATGCAGTACATGCCCTCCTTAATACCCATCACCGGGCTAACCAATCCCCCCTCCCCTCTCCCCTCTAAAACCCTGTTTGTTTTTCAGAGTTCATAGTCTCTCATGGTTCATCTCTCCCTCCAATTTCCCCCTCCTTCATTTTTCCCTTCCTTCTCCTAATGTCCTCCATGCTATTCCTTATGTTCCACAAATAAGTGAAACCATATGATAATTGACTTTCTCTGCTTGACTTATTTCACTGAGCATAATCTCCTCCAGTCCCATCCATGTTGATGTAAAAGTTGGGTATTCATCCTTTCTGATGGCTGAGTAATATTCCATTGTATATATGGACCACATCTTCTTTATCCATTCATCTCTTGAAGGGCATCTCAGCTCTTTCCACAGTTTGGCTATTGCGGACATTGCTGCTATGAACATTGGGGTGCATATGGCCCTTCTTTTCACTACATCTGTGTCTTTGTGGTAAATACCCAGTAGTGCAATTGCTGGGTCATAAGGTAGCTCTATTTTTAAATTCTTGAGGAACCTCCACACTGTTTTCCTAAGTGGCTGTACCAACTTGCATTCCCACCAACAGTGTAAGAGGGTTCCCCTTTCTCCACAACCTCTCCAACATTTGTTGTTTCTTTCCCTGTCCATTTTTGCCATTCTAACTGGTGTAAGGGGGTATCTCAATGTGGTTTTGATTTGGATTTCCCTGATGGCTAATGATGATGAACATTTTTTCATGTGTCTGTTAGCCATTTGTATGTCTTCTTCAGAGAAGTGTCTTTTCATACCTTTGCCCATTTTTTGACTTGATTATTTGTTTTTTGGGTGTTGAGTTTGAGAAGTTCTTTATAGATCTTGGGTACCAGCCCTTTATCTGTAGTGGCATTTGCAAATATCTTCTCCCATTCTGTGGGTTGCCTCATTGTTTTGTTGACTGTTTCCTTTGCTGTGCAGAAGCTTTTTATCTTGATGAATTCCCCAAAGTTCATTTTTGCTTTTGTTTCACTAGCGTTTGGAGATGTGTCTTGAAAGAAGTTGCTGTGGGCGATGTCAAAGAGGTTACTGCCAATGTTCTCCTCTAGGATTTTGATGGATGCCTCTCTCACATTGAGGTCTTTCATCCATTTTGAGTTTATCTTTGTGTATGGTGTTAGAGAATGGTTGTTTCATTCTTCTGCATGTGGCTGTCCAATTTTCCCAGCACCATTTATTGAAAAGACTGTCTTTTTTCCATTGCATGTTTTTTCCTGCTTTGTCAAAGATTATTTTACCATAGAGTTGAGGGTCCATTTCTGGGCTCTCTATTCTGTTCCATTGGTCTGTATGTCTGTTTTTGTGCCAGTACCATGCTGTCTTGGTGATCACAGCTTTGTAATATAGCTTGAAATCGGGCAACGTGATGCCCCAGCTTTGTTTTTCTTTTTCAACATTTCCTTGGTGATTCGGGGTCTTTTCTGATTCCATACAAATTTTAGGATTGTTTGTTCCAGCACTTTGAAAAATGTCATTGGAATTTTGATCGGGATGGCATTGAAGGTATAGATTGCTCTGGGTAGCACAGACATTTTTACAGTGTTTATTCTTCCGATCCATGAGCATGGAATATTTTTCCATCTTTTTTTGTCTTCTTCAATTTCTTTCATGACTGTTCTGTAGTTTCTAGAGTATAGATCCTTTACTTCTTTGGTTAAGTTTATTCCGAGGTATCTTACGGTTTTTGGTGCTGTTGTAAATGGAATCGTTTCTCTAATTTCTCTTTCTACAGTTTGGTTGTTAGTGTATAGGAAAGCAACTGATTTCTGTGCATTGATTTTGTATCCTGCCACATTACTGAATTGCTGTATGAGTTCTAATGATTTGGGGGTGGAGTCTTTTGGATTTTCCACATAAAGTATCATGTCATCTGCAAAAAGAGAGAGTTTGACTTCTTCTTTGCCAATTTGAATACCTTTTATTTCTTTTTGTTGTCTGATTGCTGTTGCTAGGACTTCTAGTAGTATGTTGAACAATAGTGGCGAGAGTGGGCATCCTTGACATGTTCCTGATCTTAAGGGAAAGGCTCTCAGCTTTTCCCCATTGAGGATCATATTTGCTGTGGGTTTTTCATAGATGGATTTTATGAACTTGAGGAATGATCCCTCTATCCCTATACTCTGAAGAGTTTTAATCAGGAAAGGATGTTGTATTTTGTCAAATGCTTTTTCTGCATCAATTGAGAGGACCATATGGTTCTTCTCCCTCCTCTTATTAATGTGTTCTATCACATTGATTGATTTGCGAATGTTGAACCACGCTTGCATCCCGGGGATAAATCCCACTTGATTGTGATGGATGATCCTTTTAATGTATTGTTGGATCCTATTAGCTAGGATTTTGTTGAGGATTTTGGAATCCATATTCATCAGGGATATCAGTCTGAAATTCTCCTTTTTGATGGGGTCTTTGCCTGGTTTGGGGATTTAGGTAATGCTGGCCTCATAGAATGAGTTTGGATGTTTTCCTTCTGTTTCTATTTTTTGAAACAGCTTTAGTAGAATAGGTATTATTTCTTCTTTGAATGTTTGGTAGAATTCCCCAGGGAATCCATCAGGCCCTGGACTCTTGTTTTTTGGGAGGTTTTTGATCACTGCTTCAATCTCGTTACTGGTTATTGGCCTATTCAGGTTGTCAATTTCTTCCTGTTTCAGTCTTGGCAGCTTATAGGTTTCCAGGAAGGCCTCCATTTCATCCAGATTGCTCAGTTTATTGGCATATAGTTGTTGATAATAATTTCTAATAATTGTTTCTATTTCCTTGGTGTTAGTTGTGATCTTCCCCTTTCATTCATAATTTTATTAATTTGGGTCCTTTCTCTTTTCTTTTGGATGAGTCTGGCCAGTGGTTTATCGATCTTATTAATTCTTTCCAAGAACCAACTTCTAGTTTCGTTGATCTGATCTACTGTGTTTCTGGTTTCTAATTCACTGATCTCTGCTCTAATCTTAATTATTTCTCTTCTAATGCGTGGTTTAGGCATCGTTTGTGGCTTTTTCTCTAGTTCTTTAAGGTGTAGAGTTAGTTGGTGAATTCGGGATTTTTCTATTTTTTTGAGTGAGGCTTGGATGGCTATGTATTTCCCCCTTAGGACTGCCCTTGCAGTATCCCATAGGTTTTGGACCCATGTGTTTTCATTCTCATTGATTTCCATGAATTGTTTAAGTTCTTCTTTGATTTCCTGGTTGACCCAAACATTCTTGAGCAGAGTGGTCTTTAGCTTCCAAGTGTTTGAATTTCTGCCAAATTTTTTCTTGTGATTGAGTTCCAGTTTTAAAGCATTGTGGTCTGAGAATATGCAGGGAATAATCTCAGTCTTTTGGTATCAGTTGAGACCTGTTTTGTCACCCAGTATGTGGTCTGCTTTGGAAAAAGTTCCATATGCGCTCAAGAAGAATGAGTATTTTGTTGTTTTAGGGTGGAATGTTCTGTATATATCTATAAGGTCCATCTGGTCCAGTGTATCATTCAAAGCTCTTGTTTCTTTGTTGATTTTCTGCTTAGATGATCTGTCTATTGCTGAGAGTTGAGTACTGAGGTCTCCTACAATTAACATATTGTTATCAATATGACTCTTTATTTTGGTTAACAGTTGGCTTATGTAGATGGCTGCTCCCATGTTGGGGGCATAGATATTTACAATTGTTAGATCTTCTTGTTGGATAGACCATTTAAGAATGATACGGTGTCCTTCTGTGTCTCTAACTACAGACTTTAGTTTAAAATCTAATTTGTCTGATATAAGAATTGCTACCCCAGCTTTCTTTTGAGGTCCACTGGCATGGAAGATGGATGTCCATCCCTTCACTTTCAGTCTGGATGTATCGTTAGATTCAAAATGAGTCTCTTGTAGATGGCATCTGGATGGGTCCTGTCTTTTTATCCAATCTGCAACCCTGTGTCATTTTATGGGAGCATTTAGGACATTCACATTGAGAGTGATTATTGAAAGATATGAATTTATTGTCGTCATGTTGCCTGTGAAGACATTGTTTTTATAGATTGTCCCTGTAAATTTCTGTTGTATATCACTCTTGGGGTCTTTCTCCTTTTATAGAACGCCCTTAATATTTCTTGCAGGGTCAGCTTAGTGGTCACATATTCTTTCAGTTTCCGCTCGTCATGGAAGCTCTGCATCTCTCCATCCACTCTAAATGACAGCCTTGCAGGATAAAGTATTCTTGGCTGCATGTTCTTCTCGTTTAGTACCCTGAATGTCTTGCCAGGTCTTTCTGGCTTGCCAGGTCTCTGTGGATAGGTCTGACGTTATTCTGATGTTCCTCCCTCTGTATGTAAGGAATCTCTTCCCCCTAACTGCCCTTAAGATGGTTTCCTTGGTTCTAAGATTTGCAAGTTTTACTATTACATGCCGGGGTGTTGGCCTGTTTTCCTTGATCTTAGGAGGGGTCCTCTCTGCCTCTAGGACTCGAATGTTTGTTTCATTCCTCAGATTAGGGAAGTTTGCAGCTACGATTTGCTCAAATACATCTTCTAGTCCTCTCTTTCTCTCCACTCCCTCCGGGATTCCAATTTTTCTGACATTGGAACGCTTCATGGTGTCACTTATTTCTCTGATTCTATTTTCATGGATTCTGAGTTGTTTTTCCCTGGCCTCTTTTCCCTTTTTATCTATTATATTGTCTTCCAGGTCGCTTATTTGCTCTTCTGCCTCAGTTACCCTAGCTGTTAGATTATCTAGATTGGATTGGATCTCATTGATAACATTTTTAAGTTCTGCCAATTCAGCTTTCATTTCTGCCCTTAGAGACTCTATGTTGCCATTAATTGATTTCTCCATTCTAGCTATTGTCTTCACAATTGCTAACCTGAATTCCATCTCCAACATCTTGGTTATATCTGCATCCATTTGTAAATCTGCAGCATAAGTCATAATCTCTGAGTATTTTCTAATTTGGGGATTCCTCCTCCTAGTCATTCTGTTGATGGGTGTTTGAGGGAATGTATAGAGTCCAAATTATTGACCAGAACCCAAGCAAGATGCACCTGTTTTCTAGGGACCTTAGTGTTGCTGGCCTCTTGTTTTCCAGCCTGTCTTCTGGGGGAGGGGCCTGCCACGCTGTTACTCAGGCAACCCTGTTTGGGCAGAGTTGCCCTGCCCCCCCCTGTGGCAGGGGATGGGCTCAGTGGGAACCAGTTTTTTGGGGCTTTTTTTCTCTGGCGGCTTTCCCTGGTGGCTTTCCGCGTCTATTCCAAGAGTCAGAACAGAAGAGACCATTTCCAACCCTCTGCCTCAGAGCAGAGAGATCGCAGTCTGTTCTTCAGTGAGCTCTCCAGGCCACACCATCTCCGTTTCCATCTGTGCTGCTATAAACTGCAGCGTCCTGGGTTGTGCGCCCCTCTGCAGTGCTCCCAGTCCTGCCTCTAGGTCGAGGCAGGTCTCTGCCCTTTGTGCTTCTAAAACCGCCAGCCGCTCCCAGTTCGCATGCGAGACACCGCCGCTCCGGGTTTCCGTCCTGGGGGTGCCCTAAAGTCCTTTCCCCACCGCTACCGGTCTGCGAGTCTGTGCCTTGTCCCCAGCACGCGAGGCTGTCTCTCACCTGAGGTGTAGGATCCCCAGGGCCAGGCTCCTTCCCGCTGCCATTTATCCTTGATATCTGCCCATGGAATCACGGCTCCCCGCTTCGTACCTTGAAACCAACCACCCGTGATATTCTGTTTGTAGAGATCCAGATCTTCTTACATGTCAGGCTGATTTTATGGGTGCTTAGAGTGGTCTGGTAGATATCCAGCTCAATTCTGGGGACCGGTTGGAATAGGGTCCCATACTCCTCCACCATCTTTTCTTGAGTCTCACATTATATTTGAATATATATAATATTTGCATGGCATATCATTTTCTATGCTTTGCTTTCAACTTACCTAGCCTGTAGAATTTGAAGTGAGTTTCTTGTAAGCAATGTATAGTCAGGTTATGTATTTTTTATCCATCTCTCAATTTAAGTCTCTTCATAGGTGTATATAGATCATTCTTATTTGAAATAATTATTGATATTTTGAGCTTAAGTCTGCCATTTCATTATATGTTCTGTTATGTTCCTCTGGTTCTTATTCCTCTATTTCCTTTTTCTTACTGTCCTACAGATTATTTGAAAATTTTTTAGAATTCCATCTTGGTTTATTTATAATATTTTGAGTGTCTCTTTTCAAAATTTTTATATTGGTTGCATTGGATATTATGATATACATATGTGACTTGTCACATTCTACTAATATCAGCATTTTACCACTTACAGTGGAATGTGGAAACTCAATTTCCACTTAGGTTGCTTTACCATCCCCACATTTAAATATCATTGCCTTTGAGAAAGGGGGGCTGAAAACTTCCCTAATCTGGAGAAGGAAACAGATATCTAGGTCCAGAAGACACTGAGATCTCCCAACAAAGTCAACCAAAGGAACTCCACACCAAGACACACAGTAATCAAAATGTCAGAAAGTAGTGATAAAGAAAAAATATGAACAGCAACAACAGAAAAGAAGAGAGTTACATACAAGGGAAACCCCATAAGGCTATCAGCAGATTTTTCAGCAGAAAACTTGCAAGCCAGAAGAGAATAGCATGATATATTCAAAGTGCTGAAAGGGAAAAATCTACAGCCAAGAATAGTCTATCCGGCAAAGCTTTCATTCAGAATAGGAGAGATAAAGAGTTGCTCAGACAAACAAAAACTAAGAGTTCATGACCACTAAAGTAGTCCTACAAGGAATATTAAAGGGCACTCTTTGAGTGGAATGGAAAAACCATAAGAGAGAGTATGTAAAGTAGGAAACACAAAAACAGTAAAAATAAGTATTCCTGTAAAAAAACCCAAGGAATTTACATCAGAAAGGATGCTAAGTATGACACCATATACCTAAAATGTGGGGGGATAGGCGTAAAGGATGGATTTGAACTTAAGTGACCATCGATTTAATATAGATTGCTATATGCAGAAGATGTTATAGACAAGCCTAATGGTCACCACAAATCAAAAATCAATAATAGATATGCAAATAACAGAGAAAGGAATCCAAGTATATCACTAAAGAAAACCAGCAAACCATGAAAGAAAGACAAGAAAGGGTCAGAGAAAAGCTACAAAAACAACCACAAAACAAGTAACAAAATGACAATAAATACATATCTATAAATAATTACTTTGAATGTAATTGGGCTAAGTGTTCCAATTAAAAGACATAGAGTGACAGAATGGATTAAAAAAAAACACACAAAAAACAAGACCCCTCTATATGCTGCCTACAGGAGACTCATTTCAGACTTAAAGATACCTACAGATTGAAAGTGAGGAAATGGAGAAACATTTATGGTGCAAATGGATGTCAAGGGAAACCTGGAGTAGCAACACTTATATCAGACTAAATAGACTTTAAAAGAGACTGTAGGGGTGTCTGGGTGGCTTAGTCAGTTGAGCGTCAGACTCTTGTCTTTGGCTCAGGTCATGATTTCAGGGTCCTGGGATCAAGCCCTAAATTGGGCTCTGCACTCAGTGAGGAATATGCTTGAGGATTCTCTCCCTCTCCCTCTTCCCGCCCCCCGCTCTCTCTCTTTCTCAAATAAATAAAAATAAATCTTTAAAACAGAGACTATAAAAAGAGACAAGGAAGGACACTATATGACAGTAATAAAGGGGGAAATCCAACAAGCATATAAAACAATTGTAAATATTTATGCACCCAACAGGGGAGCACCCAAATACATAAAACAGTTAATAACAAACATAAAGGAACTAATTGATAGTAATACAATAATAGTAGGGGACTTTAACACCTCATTTATATCAGTGGACAGATCATCCAAACAGAAAATCAACAAAGAAACAGTAACTTTAAATGACTCACTGGACCAGATGGACTAGAACATTCCATCCTAAAGCAGGAGAATACACATTCTTTTCAAATGCCCATGGAACATTCTCCAGAATAGATCACATATTAGGCCACAAAACAAGCCTCAACAAATTTGAGAAGATTGAATTCATACCATGCATAGTTTCTAACCACAATGCTATGAAACTAGAAATCAACCACAAGAAAAAAAACCTGGAAAGACCACAAATACATGAAGGTAAAATAACTGCTACTAACAGGGAATAGGTCAACCAAGAAATCATGTGAGAAATCAAATAGAACATGGAAACAAACAAAATGGTCCAAAATAATATTCCAGAACCATTCATGTGCAGCAAAAGCTGTTCTAAGAGGGAAGTTTCTAGCAATATAGGCCTACCTTAAGAAGCAAGAAAAATCTCAAATAAACAACCTAACCTTACACCTGAATGAGCTAGGAAAAGAACAGCAAACAAAACCTAAAACCCAGCAGAAGGAAGGAAATAATAAAGATTAGAAATAAATGACACAGAAACTTAAAAAAATGATAGAACAGGTCAATGAAATCAGGAGATGTTATTTTCTTTTCTTTTTTTTAAAGATTTTATTTATTTATTTGAGAGAGAGAGAATGAGAGAGAGCACATGAGAGGGGGGAGGGTCCGAGGGAGAAGCAGGCTCCCCGCCGAGCAGGGAGCCCGATGCGGGACTCGATCCAGGGACTCCAGGATCATGACCTGAGCTGAAGGCAGTCGCTTAACCAACTGAGCCACCCAGGCGCCCCAGGAGATGTTATTTTCAAAAGTCAACAAAATTGTTATAAAAAATAGAGTCATTAAAAAAAAAAGAACGACTCAAAATCACAATTGAAAGAGGGGAAATACCAACCAACACCACAGAAATACAAACAATTGGAAGAGAATATTATGAAAAACTATATGTCAATAATTAGACAACCTAGAAGAAATGGATAAATTCCTAGAAACACAACCTATCAAATTGAAGGAAGGAAAAATAGAAAATTGGAATGGACTGATTATCAGCAAGGAGATCAAATCAGTAATCAAAAAACTCCCAACAAACGAAGGTACAGGAACAGATGACTTCACAGGTGAATACTACCAAACCTTAAAGAAGAATGAACACCTATTCTTCTCAAACTGTTCCAGAAAATAGAAGGAAAACTTCCAAATTCATTGTATGAGGCCAGAATCACCCTGATACCAAAACCACATGAAGACACCACAAAAAAAGGGAACTACCGACCAATATCTCTGATAAACATAGATGCAAGTAAACTGAATCCAACAATACATTTAAAAAAAATCATTCATCACAACCAAGTGGGATTTATTCCTGGGATGCAAGGGTGGTTCAGTATTCACAAATCAATCAACATGATGTATCACATCAATAAGAGAAAGGATAAAAACTATATGAGCATTTCATTAGACACAGAAAAAGCATTTGACTAAGTACAACATCCATTCATGAATAAAGCTCTCAACAAAGTAGGTTTCAGGGGAACATACCTCAACATAATAAAAGTCATATATAAAAAACTCAGTGAACGTTATTCTCAATGGGGAAAAACAGAGCTTTCCCTCTAAGTTCAGGAACAAGACAAGGATATCCACTCTTGCCACTTTAATTCACCATAGTACTGAAATGGTACTAGCCACAGCAGTCAGACAACAAAAAGAAATTAAAGGCATCCAAACTGGTAAGGAAGAAGTAAAATTCACTATTTGAAGATGACATGATAGTATATAGAGAAAACCCAAAAGACTCCACCAAAAATTACTAGAACTGATAAATGAATTCAGTAAAGTCGCAGGTTACAAAATCAATGTGCAGAAATCTGTTCCCATACACTAATAATGAAGGAGAGAAAGGGAGATTAGGAAAACAATCCCATTTATAATTGCACCAAAAATAATAAGATACCTAGGAATAAACCTAACCAGAGATGAAAGACCGATACACTGAAAACATTAATGAAAGGAATTGAAGATGACAGAAAGAAATAGAAAGACCTTCCATGCTCATGGGTTAGAAGAACAAATATTGTTAAAAAGGCCATACTACCCAAAGCAATCTGCAGATTTAATGTGATCCCTATCAAAATACCAACAGAATTTTTCACAGAACTAGAATAATCCTAAAATTTATATGGAACCATGAAGGACCTCAAACAGCAAGGCAATTTTGGAAAAGCAAAGCAGAGGTATCACAGTTCCAGATTTCAAGTTATATCACAAAGCTGTAGTAATCAAAACCGGCACAAAAACAAACACAGATCAATGGAACAGAATAGAAGACCCAGAAATAAATCCACAATTATATGGTCAATTAATCCTTGATGAAGCAGGAAAGAATATCCGTTAGGAAAAAGTCTCTTCATCAAACGGTGTTGGGAACCTTGGTCAGCTGCGTACAAAAGAATGAAACTGGACCATTTTCTTACACCATACACAAAAATAAACTCAAAATGGGTTAAAGACCTAAATTTGAGACCCCAAACCATAAAATCCTAAAAGAGAGCATAGGTAGTAATCTTTTTAACATTGGCCATGTCAACATTTTTCTAGATTTGTCTCCCGAGGCAAGAGAAATAAAAGCAAAAATAAACTATTGGGACTACATCAAAATAAAAAGCTTCTGCACAGTGAAGTAAGTAATCAGCAAAACTAAAAGGCAACCTACTGAATGGGAGAAGATATTTGCAAATGACATATCTGATAAGGGGTTAGTATCCAAAATAAATAAGGAACTTATACAACTCAACTTCCCCAAAACAAATGATCCAATTAAAAATGGGTAGAAGACATGAACAGATATTTCTCCAAAGAAGACATCTGGATGGCCAACAGACACATGAAAAGATGCTCAACATCACTCATCATCAGGGAAATGCAAATCACAACTACAATGTATCACCTCGCACCTGTCAGAATGGCTAAGATCAAAAACATAAGAAACAACAGGTGTTGTTGAGTATGTGAAAAGGAACCCTCTTGCACTGTTGGTGGGAGTGTGAACTGTGCAGCCATTCTGGAATCCCTGATTCTGGAAAACAGTATGGAGGTTCCTCAAAAAGTTAAAAAGAGAACAGTGATCTAGTAATTGCGCTACTGAGTATTTACCCCAAAAATACAAAAACACTAATTTGAAGGGATACATGCACCCCAATGTTTATAGCTGCATTATTTACAACAGCCAAACTATGGAAGCAGCCCAAGTGTCCATCGATGGATTGATAAAGAAGATGTGGTATATATATATACAATGGAATATTATTCAGCTATAAAAAAATGGAATTTTGCCATTTGCAACAACATGGATGGAGCTATAGAGTATTATGCTAAGTAAAACAAGTCAATCAGAGAAAGACAAATATGATTTCATTCACATGTGGAATTTAAGAAATGAAACAAATCAGCAAAGGAAAAAGAGAGAGACAAACCAAGAATCAGACTCTTAACTATAGAGAACAAACTGATGGTTACCAGAAGGGAGAGGAGTGGAGAGATGGGTGAAATAGGTGATGGGGATTAGGCAGTGCACTTGCCATGATGAGCACTGGGTGATGTATAGAATTGTTGAATTGCTGTATTGTACACATGAAACTAATATAACACTGTATGTTAACTATACTTGGAATTAGAATTTAAAAAACAAAAAATAGATAGTTGTAAAAAGGCTATTTATTATTTAATTGTACTTTTTAATCTTCTCAATCTCATCCATTAACCTGAAATTCCACTATTACACTTGTTAAGATGTTGTATCTGGAAACCACAGGAAAAAAGGCACTTTTCAGCCATACTATGGACCTAGATGCTAAACTTCAAGAGTATGCCAGGGTTGTTTCTACAAGAAAATCTGCTTTACTTTGCAGTGAACAGCCAGTCTTAATTATTTTTCTAATTATATTATTATATTAGTTCAATCATAATTTTTATGTTTGAGCTGCTGCCTCAATTTCAAATGTGGCTCTCACATGTGGAGTCTACTTGTGTAACATGTTTAAGTTTAGGTGAATTCTTGGTTGTATCCTCATCCTAACTTTGTTTTTCTCATCAGAAAAACTTTTATTTACCATCATTTTCGTTTTCACTTTCTCTGAACACAGTACATTACTGACAATCTTTCAGACATAGTAAATGTTTTAAAAGTTGTGGCAACAAGATGTGTAAAATATCATTATGAAAATGACTTTATCACAGCATTGGTTCCAATTGACATCATGAAAGCCATTGTGGAAAAATACAAAATGTTAAAGGAAACTGATTTAGATGGCATATCTCCTTTCCAAGGCAATTAATGGGGGAAAATAACTTTTCTTATCAAAGCATTGGTACACATGGACAAAAGCACTGCTATTTAGCCTTCTATAAATACTTATAATGCATTATGATAAATAGATGCATCATACCTCCCTAAGAGAAAAAAACTAATTTATTGCAACCAATTGTAATGTAGATTTCTTTCACACCTCTACAAAATTACATTCTATCACATCAGCTAACATAGCATCAAACTTAAACAGAGGGAGGAAACAAGAACCTTTACATTTAAAGTGAATTATCTTTTTTTTTTTTTTTTTTTTTTTTAAAGATTTTATTTATTTATTTGAGACAGAGAGAATGAGAGAGACAGAGAGCACATGAGAGGGGGGAGGGTCCGAGGGAGAAGCAGGCTCCCCGCCGAGCAGGGAGCCCGATGCGGGACTCGATCCCGGGACTCCAGGATCATGACCTGAGCTGAAGGCAGTCGCTTAACCAACTGAGCCACCCAGGCGCCCTAAAGTGAATTATCTTTAGTGCACTTGTGGCTAGAAGACAGGTTATACATTCATTTGAATTTCGCTATTTTGTGTTTTTAAGATACTGTCTTTTCTCTATTAGAACATAGCTAAAGGTGCACGTATTTTGTTCCACAAATTTCTCAAACAATTTATTTGCACAGTGCGGAAGGATAGAGCCAGGTTTATTCAATTAGGCAAATAACTGATATTCCATTTTGTCTCATAGATGGGCCTGTATTCACGGATTAAATTGTTTTGCATAGTATGTGCATTAAAATATGAGCTCGTGGAGAGCAAATGTCTGTGTATCTTACATTCCTAGGCACTAAGTAGAGACTTAATAAATTTTTAATTAATTAAAAGGCTTAATATTGATTGATTAGTTTTAATTCATTGTGAAAATAACTTAAGGATGATTTTTATTTGTACACAAATATTTTTATTGAGTAAATGAAGGTAAAATTAAATAGGTCTGGTAGCATTGGTGATTATTATTTGTATTTCTCTTACTCTAACATATTAATTAATCATATTGTTTGCTGCTCTCTGCTAATTATTTATTGGCAATGCTACCAAACCCTGTTCTCTGAGATACTCTATCTTCAGTGTGAAATACTGAACATTTCTGAGCCCTGTATCCCCAGAAAGTAGAAATGGTTAAGAAATCTCTCTATCCCTTTATGTTCCTGGAACCAAACCACAAAGAACCACCTTTTTTTATTCAGTGATAAAACCCACCTCCACCCCAGATTGTGACTCCTATAAGACTCACTGTTCATCGTTCTTCCTGATGGCCTTGTTTAGTTGCCTTCATAAGACCCCAAGTTTTCTCCTTCTTTGAGACATTGTGCATTAATGAATATTTTACCTACTGCAATAGCCTAAATAAAATCATCCCTTAATTATGCATTGTGGTCAGCTTTCACATGAGAGATGTCTTAGAATTGAAATACATGATTAGGATAAAATAAACAAGATAAGTAAAATAAAAACATTAAATACTTTATTAACAGGATTATATTTTAAATTATACACACACATACAACGCAGGTATTCAACAGCAGAACCTAGAGACAGCAGTGAAATTCAACAAGTTACTGGGTTAAAATAGTCTCAATAACAGATTGTTTCATTTTGTGTGTTTTAGAGAGTTTGTTATTAAAATAAGGACAAATATGAGTTTATAGTCATTTCAATAATAATCAACAATTTAAATGTAGAGAAATAGCAGTCCAACTGTACTTCAAACTACTTTGGGTAGTGGATTCACTTTCTATTGCTGCTATAACAAATTACCACAAACTTAGTAGCTGAAACACACAGATTTACTATCTAATAGATCTGAACATCAGAAGTCCAATAGGGGTCTCATTGCACTAAAACCAATAATTCAGTAGGGGTGTGCTCCTTCTGGGGGCTCTAAGGATAATCTTTTCTCTTGCCTTTTCCACCTTCTAGAGGGCATCCACATTCCTTGGCTTATGGCCTCCCGCCATTTTCAAAGCCAGCAATAATGGGTTGAGTCCTTATCACATCACATCCCTCTGACCTTCTCTTTCATTTTCCTCTTCACTTCAGAGGAACCTTGTGATTATATTGGTCCCAACTGTATAATCAAAGATAATACTCCCATCTTAAAGTCGTCTGATTACCAGCCTTAATTCCCCTTTGTCATATAACATAGTGTATTCATAGGTTGTGGGGATTAGCATTTGAACATCTTCAGGCAGCCATTTTTCTGCTTACCACAGATAATATATTCATATTTTACCCTAAGTGGAAATACCTTGAGTTTTTCTGACATAGACAGTCCTAGGAAAATTGTAGTGTAGATGAGGTTTCTTTGCTCTTGTCTGAGATCTTTTTCTTCCCTTTTTCCAGATTTGCTTTTGCCCCAGGTAGGCCTTTCACCCATCCACTCTCTTTTTGCTTCATTATCCTTCTGCACAAACCTGCTCTCAGGAAAGGATCTGTGCATTCAGTCCTAGTACAGGTATATGCAGCCAGTAGTCTAATTCCTTACAGATCTTCCCTCCCCAGATTTTTTTTTTAAAGATTTTACTTATTTATTTGAGAGCGAGAATGAGAGAGAGAGAGAGAGAGCATGAGAGGGGGAGGGTCAGAGGGAGAAGCAAACTCCCTGCCGAGCAGGAGCCCGATGCGGGACTCGATCCCAGGACTCCAGGATCATGACCTGAGCCGAAGGCAGTCGCTCAACCAACTGAGCCACCCAGGCGCCCCTTCCTCCCCAGATTTTTATAATATAACAGATGGTAACATGTCTAATTTTAAAGATAAATGTGTGGATGTGGGAAGCATTGTGCTGGTGGAGGTACTTTAAAGAGTTCTGAGACTATGCTATGTACCAAGCCAGCCATCCATGTAAATGAGATTGCTACGATTGTGCTCTTATTAAAGTTCTATCAGAAAAGAGAGATTTCAATTTTGGACCTCAGTAGGAGCTTAAGTAAATGACTGCCCTGTTTACCTTAATCTAGTCCCAAAATCTCCACGTGGCATAGAAAAGGAAATAAAACAAAAATCCTTTAAACATGCACTGGCCATGAAGTCATTGCTTCTCATATAGGTCTTTTTTTTTTTTTTTTTTGCATCTTAAATCAACCCAAATTTATTATTTCACATTTGTTTTATTTTATTTTAATTCCAGTGTCATTAATATACAGTATTATATTAGTTTCAAATGGGCAATATAGTGATTCAATAATTCCATATATTATTCAGTGCTCATCAAGATCAGTGTACTTTTAATCCTCTTCACCTATTTCACCCTTCCCACCACCTACCTCCGTGTAGGTCACCTAGGAAGAAGATAAAAATTATTATTAATTTTATAGGAATAATAAGAGAATAAAAGAGAGGACCCCAATACAGATCCTAAATATCAAAAAGATAAAGAAATATTATGAACCAAATTTTATTCCATTG
This sequence comes from Neomonachus schauinslandi, assembly GCF_002201575.2. Classification (NCBI taxonomy): domain Eukaryota; kingdom Metazoa; phylum Chordata; class Mammalia; order Carnivora; family Phocidae; genus Neomonachus; species Neomonachus schauinslandi. Next base: position 119,238,730 of record NC_058406.1, on the reverse strand, counting down.
AATTCAACAACTTAAATAAACAAATTTTAGAAAGATACAAAATATCAAAGTTCAATGATTTAGGAAATAGAAAAACATGAATAGTCAAGTATCTGTGAAATAATGAATTCATAATTATAAATATCCTTACAAATGTTTATAAACCTGAGAGGTTTCTTTTTTTTTAAAGATTTTATTTATTTGAGAGAGAGAGAGTGCTGGGGGAGGGGCAGATAGAAGAGGGAGAGGGAGAATCTCAAGCAGACTCTGTGCTGAGTGCTGAGCCCAATGTGGGGCTTGATCTCATGACCCCAAGATCATGACCTGAGACAAAATCAAGAGTTGGATGCTCAACCGACTGAGCCACCCAGGCACCCCAACTAGAGAGTTTCTTGGTGAATATTCCCAAGAAAGAAGTAATACCCATTACATTAAAACCTTTCAAAAGAATAGAAAAACTCTTTCCTCCTCATTTTAGGATGGCAGCATTATCCTGATAACAAACCGTTGAGACAAGACAAGAAACTTTTTACTGTATTTTTCAAGAACATAGATGCAAAATTCCATAACAAAATGTTAGTGAATCATGTCTCTTTATTATTATATGTGATAATTCATGAATTTTTCAACAAACGGTGCTGGGACAAGTGGATATACACACACAAAATAATAAAGTTGGACCTTTGTCTCACAACATATACAAAAAAATTTAACTTAAAATGGGTTAAATGCCTAAATATAATAGATAAAACTATAAAACTCTAAGAAGAAAGTGTAGGATTAAATCTGCATGACCTCAGATTTGGCAGTACAGCCTTAGATATGACATCAAAGAAAGAACAACAAAAGAAAAAAAATAGGTAAATTAGATTTCATCAAAATTTAAAACATTTGTGCTTCAAAGGATACTATTAAGAAAGTGAAAAGCTGGGCGCCTGGGTGGCTCAGTTGGTTAAGCGACTGCCTTCGGCTCAGGTCATGATCCCAGGGTCCTGCGATCAAGCCCCACATCAGGCTCCCGGCTCAGCGGGGAGCCTGCTTCTCCCTCTGACCCTCTCCCCTCTCATGCTGTTTCTCTCTTGCTCACTCTCTAATAAATAAATAAATAAAATCTTTAAAAAAAAAAAAAGAAAGTGAAAAGCCAACCAACAATATAGGAGAAAATACCTCAAATCACATCTCTGATGAGGAGTTTGTATCCTGAATGTATAAAGAACTCCTACAAATGCAAATGAAAATTACAATGAGATATGACATCATAACCATTAGAATATCTTTTAAAAAAGATACTTACAAATTTTGTTGAGAACATGGAGAAATTAGAACTGTCATAAACTGAATCTCAGATCTGTACCTCTGAAACAAATAATGCAATATATGTTAAGAAAAAAAAAAGAAGAAGAAGAAGAAGAAGGTAGCAGGAGGGGAAGAATGAAGGGGGGGAAATCGGAGGGGTAGACAAACCATGAGAGACGATGGACTCTGAAAAACAAACTGAGGGTTCTAGAGGGGAGGGGGGTGGGAGGATGGGTTAGCCTGGTGGTGGGTATTGAGGAGGGCACATTCTGCATGGAGCACTGGGTGTTATGCACAAACAATGAATCATGGAACACTACATCTAAAACTAATGATGCAATGTATGGGGATAATATAAGAATAAAAAAATTAAAAAAAAAAGAGGAAGACAGGCAGCATTGTCTTCTAAAAAAAAAAGAACTGTCATAAACTGTTGGTCAGAATATAAAATGGTACAGCTACTTTGAAAAACAGTCTGACAGTTTTTCAAATTGCAAAAATAAATTTAAATATGACCCAGCAATTCCACTCCTAGGAATATACTCAGGGGCAATGAAAACATATGCCCACTAAAAACTTAACCATGAATATTTATAGCAGCATCATTCACGATAGCCGAAAGTAGAACAATCCAAATGTCCATCAACTGATTAACAGATAAACAAAATGTAGTATATTCCTGCAATGAGCATTATTTGCTTATAAGGATGAACCCTGAAAACATCATGCCTGGTAAAAGAAGCCAGTCAATACACATTTTATGATTTACTTATATGAACTATTCAGATTAGGCAAATCTATAGAGACAAAAGGTAGATTAGTGGTTGCTTAGGGATGGGGAGGATGGGGGGATGGGGGGTAATAGCTGAAGGGTACAAGGTTTCTTTCTGAGCTGTTAAAAATGTTGTAAAATTGTGATGATGGTTATACAACTCTGAGAGTATACTAAAAACCACTGAACTACATGCTTTAAATGGATGAATTGTATGATATGTGAATTATATCTCAATAAAGCTGGTGACTGCATACTTTCCCAGTCTGAGGGTACAGCTCATAATTGGCTTGCATTGTAGAGCTGCCTGTGATCCTGCCTGGAGTCCAACAGAGCCAGTGGGCACTTTCCACACTTTCTCCCTCTGGCTCACTTCAACAATAAGATGAAGTCTCCAGCTTCTCCCTGGAAGGAACTTGTCCACACATCTAGCATTCCCACCACCTGAGCCATCTGAGCAACTGGCACCTAAATCATCTAGCTCTGGGTGCATGTATCCCACAGGACCATACAAAACAAAGAGGCACTTTTATTTGGGTGCAAAAATAGTCCCAGCAGTTATACCCTTTGGCTCAGCAAAGAGTAAATACATAAAAATACCAAGCTCTACATTTATCCTGATAGGACTAGACTGTATATTTAATGTCCTGTCATTCCCAGCTGTTACCTGAAGATTGAGCTTCCAATTAGCCTGCATTGGGAAGTTGAAGGGGCCAGAAATTAGTAATCCTTCAGAAGCCCAAACAGGAGTACGTGCTGAAACAAGGATAAACCTCCCAAATATTATGCTGTATGAAAAATCCAGACATAGAATTTACACCATGTGATTCCATTTATGTGAAATTCAAGAACAGGCAAAACTAATTAACTTAAGATAGAAATTGGAGGAGTCGTTGTCCATGGGGAATAGGAATTTATGGGAAGACAGCATAGAGGTGAAATTGATTAGGAGAAATAATTTAGAAGGCATATCATGGTCCCAAGGAGCTAAGAAGCCTCATCATATGCATATATGAAACAAGTATGTATTTAAATATTGGTAGGAAATAGGGCAACTGCTACTGCTTGAACCAAAATTGTCTTTTGTTTTTTAATTTTTTTAAGTATGCTCCATGCCCTATGTGGGGCTTGAACTGATGACCCTGAGATCAAGAGTTTGATGCTCTACTGACTGAGCCAGCCAGGTGCCTCCCAAAATTGTGTTTTTTTTTTTTTTTTTTTTTTTTTTCCCCCCCCGGTTCCTCCCAAATTTTTTTTTTTTTTTTTTTTTTTTTTTTGCTTACCCGACACAGTGCTTCAATATCTCATCACCCACAGTAGTTCTTATTGATTTAACTAAATCCATAAAACATAGTAAAGTATTTCAGAGGAAAAGGAACAGCTAACTCCCTAAACAGAATAGCTAAATAACTCACTACTGTCCATTTTATCCAGCAGAGATCTGCATGGGGAAAGATTTGTTCATGCAGAGAAAAAGAATAGAAATGGCCATACCATAGGAGTACCCAAAGTGGGACACTAGAGTCGCCAAAACACCATAGAGGAAATGCTACAGTTTCTACAGGTAATAAAGGGTCCAATTCCTTACTTTTATGTTTGACTGATAACTACTTTTATTCCTCACCCTTCCCCTTTTGTTTTGTGCACCACATCTGGGAAAGTTAAGAAACCTCAAGTATTCCCTCCCTAAACATGTATGGGACAATCATACAGCATAAATCCCTGCTTATCCACATGCAAGAATCTTCACATCAGCCCCGCTCACTAACCAAAATAACAGCTCCTGCTCTCTCAAGCCATTTTTGGACCAGCTTGGGAAGCCTGTCTTGCTTTCCCCCCTTATGTAAATAATAAACCTTTTTATACCCGTGTGTGTGTGTGTGTGTGTGAGAGAGAGAGAGAGAGAGAGAGAGAGAGAGAAACATCATTAATTTTAACATCCAAACCAAATTTTGGGGGGTGACACATCCTAACTGCAGAGTGCCAGAACATTATGTAGTCTCAAGGACATTGGGACTCTAAATGTTGGAAGAGGGGAAGGGATTAAGTACCAATAACAGGTCTTCCTGTTTTGATGCTTTGTGTAAGTACCTGTATTTACGTAGGTGGAATGAAACAAAACCAATGGAGAGATCTTGAATTGGATACCAATAGCACTAAACTAAAGGCTGAAACTGTATCAAACCCTTTAGACTGGAAGATTAAGTAGAATTCTGGCTGGCTTATTTTATGGTTCGTGAAGTATTATAGAAACTTCAAGGAATTTTTCATGTGTAGCTTTGATAATCAAGAGTAATGATAGAGTCTTAAAGTTATATTTCAATCTTTTAAGTTCGTGGATTTTTTTTTGTAGACTTTGTTTAACATACCCAGATAAAGACAAGACATTTTCTATTAGCAATATTGAAGACTCACTAATCTTTAACAATGCCTTTGCATATATATGTAAAATAGAAATAGTTGGAAAAAATAATTAGAATTTATCAGACTGCATCCATCCAAATAAAATTCTAGTCAGTTTACCACTGCATGATTTAGGGTAATTAAGAATTGATGCTATAGTAAAAGAAAAGAATTGATGTTAGACTAAGGATATATTTATTTAAAAAAGACAAACATGCTATTTTCCTGATTTGTAAATATTCCCAGTGGCATCTCCAGGGTTTTCTTTTATGATTTATGTTGCCACTGGTCTGATTATGATTTACTGATTAGATTCATTTAGAGATCAGTTTGACAAATGAACATTCATTATGAAGAGAAATTGTCAGTGATAACTAACTCTGTACTGGTAATCATAAAACAGGAATGTAAGAAAAATATTGTTTGCCTTCAATTGACCATTAATTTTATCCCACTGATATTAACAATTTTTTAAAGATTTTATTTATTTATTTGAGAGAGAGAGACAGAGAGAGAGCACAAACAGGGGGAGGGGCAGGGGGAAAGGGAGAAGCAGACTCCACACCGAGCAAGGAGCCCAACACGGGAATTGATCCCAGGACCCCAGGATCATGACCTGAGCTGAAGGCATTTAACCGAATGAGCCACCGAGAGGCCCCTGATATTAACAGTCTTTAATGGCATTCTTTAATTAATCATGTTTCCATACTTCATATAGTTATCCAGAATTTTCAAGTTTGTTTTCTTTTCTTTGCAAAGGTTTTAATCAGAACAAGTGTGATATTTAAATTCTTTTATATTCAAACTCTTTATTTTTAAGAGCACTCTGTCGTATAGTTACTCTGCTCACAACTAAGTACATCTTGACGTTTGAAATTGAATACAGGCCTCAAGAGAAAGTGCAATTTACTCAGGTTTCACAGTTGCTCTTATTTAGTGATATATATGATCATATTAAAGATGTATTAATTGTACTTCAGGATTAACTCTGACTGAAGGGTCTATGAAAAAGAGCCCACACACAATTATTTATTGCTCTGTCTCATTCTTTGTAATGGCTCCTTTTGGGAAGTTGGAAGGGAGATCAACCAATAAAGGGTAAATAAACTCAAATGCATTTTTTAAAAAGTCACCAACAATTTTATTATTCCTGCCAGAAGCCATCAGCTGTACTCAGATTAACTTGAATGGGGAGTTGTGTACCAAGAATCCTGACATAGAACCTCTAATTAGAGCTGATTACAATTTTTTTCAAATGCTTACTCAGAGAAGTGTACTTAATGGTGAATTGTAACCTTTCAAAAATTGGAATTACAAAATAATTGAATAAGAGGAGGTAGAAGAAGATGCAGGGGAGAGGCAGTTTCATAACTAGAGGAAAGGGTATTCTCAGAAGGAGCCCCTGCTTCTGGTAAACCTGTGAAGGCATTCCATGGGCAAACATTTCTTTCTCTTCTTTTATATACCAGTTTCTTGGTCTACTTGAGAGTGCAAAAGGCTCTGGAATTAGTTTGAGCTGTTTACATCAGAATCTTTTAAAATGTGATAGTTTTCCCATAGCCATCTGGCATATAAATCATTGCAAAAGCTTTTTGTCTTATTTATTTGTTTGGCCTATATCTTTTCTATTAATAATTTAATCTTGTTTGTCATCAACTTAACCTGAATGAATAGCCAGTTTCAAGATCCTTTAGGTAAACTGATCTTTTGTAAGGTCAGTTCCCAACATTTTCTCTATAGCAATATACATGGAAGATGACTTTTATATGCAGTACACTTCTACTATCAGATATACACAGAGTAATCAACCCCTGGCATGTCAACTATAATTCTACACCATTTCCTTTGCAGCTTGAAAGAGTACATGGAAACATAAACGATAATGATGTTATCATAGATATAATCTTGAATTTGGTCTACTAGAGTTTCAAGATTAAAGCTTTAATAATAGAAATAAAGTACATCTTATAGCTGATGAGTGTGTCACAACAGAACAGGATATGAAATTAAAAATTACAGAACCATCAATGAGTAGCATTTGTGCTACATGGAAATGGAAAACCTTAACTTCAAAGAGCATTGTTGATGGCCCAGAGCAGTCACTACATAATGACTTTTGGTTGAAGGAATTTCCCACCTTTGTAAGAGTCAAATTGTAACTGCCAATCATCAGGGCGCCAGGGTGGCTCAGTCAGTTAAACATTCCACTCAGCCCCATGGAGGCTCCTGCATGGATGTGGAGCCTGCTTAGGATTCTCTCTTTCCCTCTTCCTCTGCCCCTGCCCCCACCCTTTTGCAAGAGCTCTCTCATAAACAAACAAACAAACAAACAAACAAACTGCCAATCACCTGTGTCTCTTCTCCACGTAGAAATCTGGATTGTTATCCTGAAAGAATAAGACTCCTTACAGTCTTCCTACCTGATTGCACTGTTTCCTATATTTGCCAGAGATGTAGACATAGACTTATCGAGTCACACTGGAGAGTCAGACACATGTTACTTCACTTTCATGATGTTCACACTTAAGAAGATAAAAGACATTTAGTTTGTGGACTCTCCCTCAACTGGAGTTTTACTGATTTTTTTTCTGATTATTTTCAGCTCATTCTTCTTTAACAGGAATATCACAAAAATGATGTGAAGTATTTTTCTCTTTGTATTCTATCAGGTGGTGCACATTTTTTATGTGTACCATTACTGATGATGTTCACCTTGATTACTTTGTTGAGGTGATATCTGCCAGAATCCACTGTGAAGTTACTCCCTTTACCTGCATTTATTTTTTTCTTTATCTGTATTTAATAAGCCTTTTTTTTAAAGATTTTATTTATTTATTTGAGAGAGAGAGTGAGAGAGAGAAAGAGCACAAGAGGGGGGAGCGGGAGAAGCAGACTCCCTGCTGAGCAGGTAGCCCGATGCGGGCCTCGATCCCGGGACTCCAGGATCATGACCTGAGCCGAAGGCAGTCGCTTAACCAACTGAGCCACCCAGGCGCCCTTAATAAGCCTTTTGTGGAGAGAGTTTTCTATGTCAATTTGGTGGCTAAAATACCCAGTTATTTAATCAAATACTAATTTAGGTGTTGCTGTGAAGGTATTTTGTAGATGTAGTTAACATCTATAATCAGTCTACTTCAATTAAAGGAGATTGCCCAAGATAATGAGGGTGGGACTCATTCAATCAGTGGAAAGGCCTTAAGAGCAAAAACTGAGGAAGAGTATCTGCCTCAAAACTGCAGACTCCTGCCTGAGTTTCCAGCCTTTTGGAAAGAAAATTAAATTGGCTTGCCCTATATAATTTGGATTTGCCAGCCCCCAAAATCACATGAGCTAATTCTTTGAAATAAATCTTTTAATATAATGTAATAAAAATTACTGCTTAATTATTAAATGAAATATATATTTTGTCCATATATATCTAATCCTTTTGGTTCTATTTCTCTGAAAAACCTTGACTGATCTGACTGATAGGGATTTTGGTATTTGGGAGTGGTTTAGGAGGAACAGAATCTTAAGGATGAGATTTCTGAATTGATTGTATGGAGGTAATTTTAGATTATGAAATGTCCTGTTCTTCATCAAAATGTCAATTTATCCATTTTTCATTTACATCAGTATGGACTCATGATTTCCTAATTTATTCAATGGTTTATAATCTATGTTTTGTAGTAACTATTGAAATATAATTCACATTGTGTATAAGCTACACTTTCTAAGTATAGAATTCAATGATTTTTACTGTATTCAGAGGATTGGGCAACCATCACCACAATTAATTTTTGAATACTTTTCTCACCCCAAAATGAAGACCTATACACTTTCTCTTTTATCCCCCAGACTCCTCATCTCATCCAGGCTTGGCAACCACTTATCTATTTTCTGCTCTATAGATTTGCCTGCTCTAGACATTTCATATAAATGGAAAAATGTAATATGTAGTCTTTTGTGACTGGCTTGTTATTACTTAGCATAATATTTTCAAGTTCCTCATGTGTAGTATGTATCAGTATATCATTCCTCTTTATGGTCAAATAATATCCCATTGTGTAAAAACCACATTTTGTTTATCCATTCATTATTGATGGAAATTTAGAATGTTTTCATTTTTTGGCTGCTATTATAAAAGGACACTAGAATCATTTGTGTACAAGTTTCTTTGTGGACATATGCTTTCAGTTTTCTTGGGTATCTACCTAAGAATGGAATTGGTGGGTGAAATAGTAACTGTATGTTTAGCTTTTTGAGGAACTTCCAGACTGTTTTCCAAAGTGGCTCTGTCATTTTACATTCCACCAGCAGTATATGAAGGTTCCAATTTCTCCACATTCCTGCCAACATTTGCTATTTTTTTGTTTGACTATAGTCATTTTAGTAGTTGTGACATGGTATCTCATTGTGGTTTTGATTTGCATTCCCCTAATGACTAATAATGTTGAGCATCTTTTATGTGCTTGTTGGCCCTTTATGTTTTTTCTTTGGAGAACTGTTTATTCAGATTCCTTGTTTATTTTTTTAATTATGCTATTTGTCTTTTTTATTACTAAGTTGTAAGAGTTCTTTACATATTCTACACTCAGATCCCTCGTCAGATATATGATTTGCAAATATCTTCTCCCATTTGTGGGTTGTCATTCTCTTTGGCGGTAGTATCCATTTAAATACAAATGTGTTTCATTTTTATGAAACCACATTTATCTACTTTCTCTTTTGTTGCTTGTGTTTTTCATGTCATATCTAAGAATCCATTGCCAAATCCAAGGTCATAAAAATTTACTTCTATATTTTCTTCTAAGATTTTACAGTTTTAGCTATTACATTAGGTCTTTGTTTAATCTTGAACTATATACAGTATGAGATAAGGGTCCAACTCCATTATTTTTCATGTAGACAACCAGTTTTCACAGCACCATTTATTGAAAAGTCTATTCTCCATCCATTGAATTGAACTGTGGTGTCATGGAAAATGAAAAAGCTGGAAGCTAAAATAATTAGCACCTCAATTGAACCAACCATTAAGCTGGCAAAAACTGATATAATCAACCTTTTTGGAACCCTGCAATCTAAACAAAAGCTTACAGCAATGAAGCAAGTGCTTAATGAAAGAAAAAATAGTGTAAATTTCAATATGAAAGCATTGTAGTATTTTTGCTTACCTTCCTACCATCCTTCATTCTCCAGCTCAGTAGTGCCTGTCTGTACAGTGGCCCACGTTACCAGGGAGACTTGCTGGTGTTAAGGGGGCAATATAAACCTTGTTCTCAAAAAACTGCGGTTGTGAATTTTGACATTTCTGATAGTTACCTGAGGGATTGGCACAGAGGCTCAACTTTCTTTTGACCCCTTGAGGGCTGGAGCAGCTTTTTGGCAGTGGTAACATTTGTCAAAAGCATCTAAAGATACATACTATCTGCATCTAGCTGGAGCAAGCAATAGCAAATGGGGCAAGTAGCAGACAGACTCAAAAGCCTGAGAAGGGTGCTTAGGAGGAAGATTCTTGGAGGAATAAGGGCTTTGAAGGGTTACTATGTATACCAATGAAGCCAGAGTGCAGTGTAGGTATAAAGCATAGGCAGATTTGTAAGTAGCCTGTCAGTGTTGAAGGAGTGTCCCAGCTCCAAACAATCTTGGCTCCAGGCATTAAGGAAATCTCCGTCAGCTGTCAGGGTAGTGACTGACCACTGAGATAACAGGACAGAGACTTCAGTGACACACATGTCTAGGAATACAGTCTTTGCAAAAAAAAAATAGTTTGAAAAAGTTAACTTTAAAAGTTAAAAGTTAACTTTAAGTTAACTTAAAGTTAACAACTTAACTTTAGCTCTCAACAATCAACAAACCTTGGGGGAGTGGAGAGAATCTTATTTACAGAGTTACCACATTATAATATTCAAAATGTCAAGTTTTCAACAAAAACTTACAAAGGCATACAAGAAACAGGAAAGTATGGTCAATTCACAAGAAAAAAAGTTGACAGAAACTATCCTTGAAGAAGTCCAGGCATTGGATTTATAGAAAAGACTTCAAATCAACTGTAGTATGAGGTGATTAGAATAACTGAATTATATGGTCAGGGTAAAACACTTGAAACTTTATTTTTCATTAGATTGCCAATGCCACCAATTGTGCTGTTATTTTTTACTACAGCTCTTTTTTCTATTTACTACCACCCTATATTGAGCTGTGTAAGCAAAATCTTTAACTTCTCTCTTAGAGAATAGAAGGGAGATCAGGGAGAATAGAAGAGTTCTCTTAAAGTTGGTGTTCTGCATTAGTCTGAAAGGCATTGCCACCTATTTTCTGATTGGACCCTTAAAGGTATGGATCTGTGGAGAAACGAGAATGCTACCAGGCCAGTGCAGCTGGAAGTGCTAGACTATGGCCTGTGTGTACCTATCCACCATGAGTTAAGGAAATGGAGAGTGACTATTTAGAAACTCTTACAGCAATTTCTAAGAATAATTCTAGGTCTGTGGAATATAAGAAAATATTAGGTAGTATTTCAAATGCTGTTTATTTCATTTATTTTTATTGTAATTTACTTTTATTGTATTTTACAGAAATGCTGATCCACAACAAATTGGAGAAAAAATTTTTAAAAACCACAGATGGTTTGAGATCATTGTTCTAGGCAACTTCATCAGATCTCCTAGGTCAGGCTTATTTATTTGGGAATATAATGATTTGCTAAAATACCAAAGACATCTGTGTTTCAATGTGAAAACAAAATTGACAAACCATTAGCAAAACTGGCAAAGAAAAAAGAGAGAAGATTCAAATTTTAAAGTCAGGAAAAGAAAGGAAATACTCCTCGCATTCTGGCGGCCCCTTATTTTTCAAAGAACTACTTTTGGTTTTGTTAATTCTACTAATTTTCTATTCTTATTAGGTTTATTTATGCTCTATCATTATTATTTCCTTCCATCTGCATCTTCTTGGATTTAGTTGGCTCTTCTGTTCCTAGTTTCTGAAGGTGGAAGGTTAAGTTATTATTGGACATCTTTTCTTTTAATATAGGCTTCAATAGCTGTTAATTTTGAATAACATCCCAATTGTTTTTCTCTCTTCATACATTTTCTAATTGTCTAAAGTAACATGGACAGTTCCAAAGGAAGTGTTTGTAAACAGCTACTTGTGAAACAGAGGTAGATAGAATAGCTACACCCACTGCATATGTACATGCTCATTGGATTTCAATTTATTTTGCTTGCACACTTTGCTTATAAGTAGCATTATACGTAAAATAGTGAAGGGGACTCCCTTCACGGAGTCATTCTTGATATTCAAATAATCACGCAGTAATTTCTCTGTTGCATCAAGAATTTATAGAACTGACAGGTAAGCACTGAGTGAAAGCCACAAAAACTTTGAAGTACATGTGGTGTCTCTACCTTTTTTTCTTAACATTTAAGTTTTCTAATGTAAAGATTAAAGTTAATGGGAACTATTATTTAGAATTAAAAAAACTGACCTAAATGAAAACACTAATTTGAAAAGATATGCTCATTGCAGCAGTATTTTTAATAACCGATATATGGAAGCAACCTAAGTGTCCATGGATGAATGAATGGATAAAGAAGATGTGTTCCCAGACACAATGGAATAGTATTCAGCCATAAAAAAAATGAAATCTGGCCATTTGTGACAGAGAGTTTCATGCTAAGTGAAATAAGTCAGATTGAGAAAGACAAATACTATATGATTTTACTTCTATGTGGAATCTAAAAAACAAAACAAATGAACAAACAAAACAAAACAGAAACAGACATAGATACAAAGAACAACCAGTTGTTTGCCCATGAAAAGAGGGGAGGGGTAGGGAATGAAATAGGGGAAGGGGATTAAAAGGTACAAACTTATAGGTATAAAATAAATAAGACACAGGGATGCAATGTACAGCATAGGGAATACAGTTAATAATATGTGACAACTGTATATGGTGACAAATGGTAGCTAGATTTATTGTGGTGATCACTTCATAATGTATCTAAGTGTTGAATCACTGTTGTATATCTAATATAATACTAATATAATTTTGTTATGTCAACTACACTTCAATTAAAAAAAGAAGAAAACACCTTAATTTTCAGTAATTTCTGAAGATAAAACTCATTTAAAATTAAAATTTGGGAAAAAATTAAATTAAATTAAAATTTGGTTTTATTACCTTCAAAAATTAGGTCTGACAGGCTCTTATAACAGGTGATTAGCCCAAGTAGAGAAGTATAGCATAACCTCACTGCTTTCTTTCCTGGTTTTGGAACAGTATATCAGTGGTATAACATCCAATAACATTTATTAAATACTATATGCAAGATACCTGCTAGACACTGACTTAAAATTGATGGATATATACAATCCCTTCTCTCAAACAGCTATGTCCATATTGCAAGTAATATAGAACCTAGTAAAAGAAAACTTAACAATATTCACTTTGGCTAAATTTTTTTGGATATAGGAATAGTAAAATAGGAAGGGACATTTTCCCTGGATTTTCTCCCTAGTGTTCTGGCTTCTAAGGAGCTCCAGACACAGTCCTAAGAAGAAAAATATGTATCCAGGAAAGGCTTCTGTGACTGTAAAGCTCTCTCCAGAACAATATATCAACCTCTCTTGATGCACTTCTCACTTCTTTTTATCATCTGAATTGTATTCACTTGGCAAATGAGATGGCTAAATTTCAGTCAGGCAATGTGCTCAGCTTCTCTTTAAATTGATGTTAGCCACAATGGCCCTGGGCCTCAGTTCAGTAGTCTTTATTACCTAAAATGCAAACCAGAATCCTCTTAGCCTAACTTCTGATACCACCCATACTCTCATACCAAAATGAATGTGATCTCTTCGTTACACTCGGCATCACCAAGCACCTCTCTTTCCATTATGCTACATTCAGAGGGAAAGAACCAAAAGACAAGCATAAAATTACTGACAGACATGGCACTGCATTATTTAGTGTTGGGTTTTTATGGTAAATACAACAGTAATGCAGAAGAGAAAAGGCTTCTACCATTGACTTTTCTTTAGAATGAATTCTGGGTAAGGGCACATTTCCAATGATGGAAAATACTAATACATCCTAGTACTTAGGAAGAAGTACCTTTGTAATTTAGCTGTCATTTAAGCGAGGCCCCTCTACAATTTCTATATGGGTAAGGCTTAGAAAGAAGAATATGTTTGGAAGGAGATGCTGAGTGACTTCTTAAATAAATATGCTGTTTTTACTTATGGTATACTAGCAAAGTTTTCTAAAGATAATTTACTTATACCCTATAGAATATTATTTACATATAAATATGTATATTTTATAATATGTATATTTATATGTAAATAAATATTGAAGTGTATGAAATAACATAAATTATATTTATATATCTACATATCTATTGTATTTTTTTTCCATGTGTGAGGCAGCTGGGATTATTGATGGAGAATATTGGGGGTATAAAGGATTCTTCCAAGCCACTCTTTGCTGTCACTATTATGAGTAAGAGAATACAAATTGAACTTTAGGATTTTGTCCAGAACTTGTGACGTGCCACAAATGAAAGAATGAATCCAATCAGAAACAAATTCGTCTCCAATCTTCTCAGAAAGAGTCTTAGTTTTGGGTGCCTGGGTTGCTCAGTCGTTAAGCACCTGCCTTCGGCTCAGGTCATGATCCCAGGGTCCCGGCATCGAGCCCCACATCAGGCTCCCTGCTCTGCGGGAAGCCTTCTTCTCCCTCTCTCACTCCCACTGCTTATGTTCCTTCTCTCGCTGTCTCTCTGTCAAATAAATAAATAAAATCTTTAAAAAAAAAAAGATTCTTAGTTTAACTTTTTTATTCCCCACAACTTCTACCTAATTGAATCTCATTATGTTTAGAAATGCCCTAATTGCTTTGTACCTTTTATATTTATATCTTTGCTATAACAGCCCTCAGTCAGAAATTCCTTTGAACTTTATGCATAGTTCCACAGAGGCTGTTACGAATTCTTCAGGAATCTTGGAAAATAAGTTCTAACGGAAAAGTTACAAGAGCTTCCTCAAGTACAAATGGAGCAAGTGACTTCTAAAATCGAGTTAGATTTTCTAAGCCACACTGATCAGATTGCTTTATTAAAAATGCTCTGGTCGGGCACCTGGGTGGCTCAGTTGGTTAAGCGACTGCCTTCAGCTCAGGTCATGATCCCAGGGTCCTGGGATCGAGTCCCGCATCGGGCTCCCTGCTCTGCGGGGAGCCTGCTTCTCCCTCTCCCACTCCCCCTGCTTGTGTTCCCTCTCTCGCTGTGTCTCTCTCTGTCAAATAAATAAATAAAATCTTTAAAAAAAAAATGCTCTGGTCAACAATGGACTCTTCAGAACCTTATGCAGGATAGTGTATGTTCTTCACTTCTTGGCACAACCTCAGAGAGGCCAAGTTCAAGGGCAGATCTGTGTTATCTCTGTGCCACGACTCGTAGTAATGGCAGCTGTGATTACAGCCCAGGCTCCCCAGAGCAAGCGTCTGCCAGGAGCTGCTTCCCATGACAGAAAGCAGGCGTCTGAGCACCAGGAAGAGGGGTATGAAATCAGCCTTGAGGAGCTTCAGAAAACAATAGTTCTGACCAACCTGTAAACACATACTTTGGAATAATTGCCCTTGCTGCGGGAAAGGTTGTATATTTTTCTCTTTCCCTTATTATTTTATTTTCTCCAAAATAGATTGAGAATGGATGTTCAACAAAGAAGCAGTTTCAGAATGAATGTTACTGTCATAAAATTCACATTAATTTCAGCCATAAAAGTGGTTCTTGTTGGATTTCTGCCTTATGGTGTGATAAGTAGGTTTCTCTACTACAGACTAATTTCAAATAATTTATAGCACTATGTGATTTCAACTCTGGGCATTTATTTATAATGAATGATTACTTAAAAATAAAATTAGAAAAAAGAAAGTTAATGATGATATCTCTATCCTGTGTCATTAATATTCTTCTATACGAACTCTTTGTTACCTAGTAAAATTCTAAGTTTTCCAGTTTTTAGAATTTATTCCAAGAATAAAAAGGAAAAGAAAAAGGAGGAGAGGAAGGAGAAGAAAAAGAACTTGTTCAAATGCATTTAAGGGGTCAATGAAATATAAGATAGCATCTCTTCCTCCCATATTATACTTTATTCTATCTGAAACATTACACACTATAACCTCCATTAAAATGGGGATGTTTATCCCCCTCCCCTAGCAGTGCCAATGACAGAGTAGGCATTTAATGGATGTTCCAGTTCTCCTAGTTTTAAAATCTGAAATACTCTACACATTAATTCCACTGTCTTTGGCATCAATTCTGTGTATCATTTTCACAGTGGTTTTGAACTGTCCTAACTCAATTTATGAATATTGAATCAGGTTTACCCTGTGAGGAGCAATAATATACTCCAGGAGTTTATTGTAGTTAATTGATTCCTAAAATTTTTATCAAAAAAGTACATTTATGTATCTTAGGAATTAACCACTTTAACAGTGCTAATGACAAATAGCAGTCCTTTGCCCACATCTACTCCTATCTGTTCCTCTCTAGAAGAAACAATTATAAAATTTCTGATAATTAACCATTTTTACTGACAAACTGGCAATTTCATTTGGTTCCACATCATATTTTTACTATGTGTATACCTAAGCCACATTAAATACCTGCTTGTTGTTTAAACATGGAACTCTTTAAGGGCTCCTGGATGTCTCAGTCAGTTAAGTGTCTGCCTTTGGCTCAGGTCATGATCTCGGGGTACTGGGATTGATCCCAGAATCAGGCTCTCAGCTCAGCAGCAAGTCTGCTTCTCCCTCACCCTCTGTGATTCTCTCGCTTTCACTCTTTCAAATAAATAAATAAAATCTTTAAAAGAAAAACAACATGGAACTCTTTAATTGACATTATTTTCATAATCTATATGTATAATTAGTGAACTCATATTCTGAATAATATTCCATGTGTTTATCCATTTAACTCTTGATAGGCATTTCAGTTGCATTCATATTTTTCTTTACAAACAGCATCTATTCATGTCTTTCAGTGTGCCTATTTTACAATTCCTCCAGGTTATATGTTTAAGAATGGAATTTCTGGATCACAAAGTGTATGCATCTTCACTGCTGACTAATTGTTTTGCAAAGCAGTTGTATTGATGTCCCCTCCCATTAGCAATGTGTAAATGTTCCTTTGCTCCTTTGCTTCAAATCATTTGACAATCCTTGTCAGAAGTTTTTCCAACATTCTTCACATCCATCTTGGTGCTCCACCACACCCCATCTTCCCCCAGAGATTCCTGAGAGCACTACTTCCTGAGGTTCTGCAATGCAAATCAGGTTGCATGTGTTTCTCCACTCCCTGTTTTGATCAATTTTCTTGCATGTGTTACATCGGTTTCTGCTTCTCCTTCTGCTTTCCAGCTTACAAAAGTTGGTGGCTTTCACCTTCATTTATATTTTCTTTGTTCTGGTAGATTTATGCCTTTTTTAATTCCTAAAATATTTTTATTTTAGTGGGGTTTCAAGTAGGAATTCAGATAAATCAGTGCTTTCAGTCACTATCTTTCACTAAAGTTTAAAACTTTCATAGAGTTTTATTTGCAAACACATCAGTATGTTCCAAGTACTCAACTCTGCATTACAGCTCAAAGCAGCTATACTGATATATAAATGAACGGGGGTAGCAGTGCTCAAAGAAACCAGTATTTGCAAAAATAGCCAGTGAATTGGATTTAGCCCAGGAGCCATATTTTATTGAGCCCCTAATATAAACCCACTGCCTGGTTGTCCCAACAATGTAAACAGCATATGAAAAATACAGTCCCCCATGTGCATTGCTTCCAGGACATGTCTTGGCCAAACCCCTGTTATTAATACATTTGTTGTGAGACTTTATAACTCAGAAATAAAAATTCAAGAGTTGTTTTTGTTTTTTTTTTCAGTCTACTAACAATCCCAGGTTTTTCTGGCCATCACTATCTGAGCAGGTGGGTTGGAAAAGGCTGACATAGAACACTGGCTGCCTCCAAAAACCAAAGTCAGTTTTACAGTTGAACTCACATCTGAACTCAGGAGCAGCAACCAAAGCAGAGTCGGGCTGGGCTCCCTATCAATTACTTTTGTGCTTGGTTTGTTTCTGAGCAGCGAACCCATGTGGGCACCCATTGTGTTTTTCATCTGCTTACATAATTCCAAGTCAGTCACCACTGAACACCAGAATTCTCTGAGTTGTGAATTGAACTGTTTGTCATTTTCCTTTGATTTGAGCATAAACTTTAAGCATGTCGGGAAAGTGGAAGAGGAAAATACCATTTCAGATGTTTAGAGCTCTCTGTACACTTGCATTCTATCCCCAGGATTCTGACAGGAGTATCACGGGGCTGGCACAGCTGTAAATATTGAATGATGGGATTTGTGCCAGGGCAGCATATGGTTTTATGTGAACAATGAATATCCTATTATCTGATGTGTGATGCCAGGGAGAAAGGGGGTTTGTAGAGGCAGCTGAGCCTATGTCACAGACTCCCCTTTTGTCATCACTGGTATATAAGATCTAATGATGGATTGAAGGACTCCCTGGAGGAAGGCAGGCAAGGGGGAGGTTATTTGTGAGTTACAGCTGTGCCCCAAAATGGCCCTGGCAGTTGCTACTCTCAAATACATTTTGAATGACTTGATGGTGTCCCTTGTGATCTGCGCTTTATCTGAGCTGCCAGGATGCCTGGATTTTCAAACATTAGTACATGTTATTTTCATTCCTGTCCCTAGAGGGTCTCCATTTTAAGACCTTCATTTCTACCTTTTGATTAGTTATGAAAGGATTAAGCTATTCCCATATAATATATATTAAATGTATGTGTTTTATATATGTGTGCAATGTAAATATTTACACACGCATACACACACGTTTCTCTTTCATAAGTTTCCCAAAAGCAAAATTCCAATTAAACTAAAAGAGTATTTGTTCAAAAAAGAATATCATTCACATTTAATAAAAATGAAGTCATTTCAACTTGTGATGGCTTCAGTGGGCTGTTAGGGCCTTCTTTCCTTGCCTGCTAACTTATTCCTGGTCAAGCATGTAGACTGTGTGTGGTTAAGAAGAACTCAGAGACTGGTGTCTGATCATACAAATCTATATTTCTTGACCTCAGTGACTAGAAATGTTCTAATATTTGACTTTGTTTTAAAATATTTGAAGAATTCCCATTAGTGATTCTTTTTTTTTTTTTAAGATTTTATTTATTTATTTGTCAGAGAGAGAGAGAGAGAGGGAGAGAGAGCACAAGCAGGGGGAGCGGCAGGCAGAGGGAGAAGCAGGCTTCCTGCAGAGCAAGGAGCCAGATGTGGGACTCGATCCCAGGAGCCTGGGATCATGACCTGAGCCAAAGGCAGAGGCTTAACCAACTGAGCCACCCAGTCATCCCACCCCCATGAGTGATTCTTGAAATGGTCCCTGAGCACAAGCTCTATGATGACTTAAAATGGAATAAAATTGCTACTCCAATTACCAGGCAACAAAATTCTGATGTGGCTTCAGGTCCTTATGTGTACTGGGCTTCAGGCTGCAGAGTTTAAATCATGAGTTGCTTCATTAATTGGCACAGAGTGTGTCATGAAGTAGAAATGAAGGGTTGCTTTTCAAATTTTAATATATATATATACACAAATCACTTGGCATCCCATTAAAATGCAGATTCTCTTTTTTTGTTAATAATAATTATATTTGGGTGATGTTTAAATTCATATTTTTACATTTCATTATTTTTCAATTATTCTGGCTTATCAGAAAATCAGGTAAAATGAAATTAATACTAAAGGTATGTACAATCATATATGAATTGTAACTATAATCATATTATATAAAACTATTATTATAGTAGACAATTAGTGGAGAGTAAACATAATGAAAAATACACTTATTAATTACTTTTAGCATTATAACTAGAGTATCTGAAAGACGTGGAAATGCCTATGTAATTGATGTACTAAATTAAAGCAATTCAGTTTTGATATATTTAGTTTGTCAAGACTCTGTGCTTAGTCTTTCAGTCTTTCATCCTGCTTATCCTAAATGCTTACTAAACATGCCCATTTGTAGTTGATTAACTCAAATGAGAGCAACCTGTAGGTATTATTTTCACTTTGACCTATGCTACTCTAAGTATAGGGTAGTTATTCAGAACTAAAAAAAGTTAAATATTTCTAGTTGCATTCATGTTTTTCTGTCTCCCCCTCCCCACCAATTTCTCTGACCCTAACACTAATATTCACTCTATTTTCAAACTGAAAGATTATTTTATTTTTTCTTTCTTTTTTATTATTATGTTCAATTAACCAACATACAGTACATCATTAGTTTTTGATATAGTGTTCAACAGTTCATTAGTTGCGTATAACACCCAGCGCTCATCACAACCCATGCCCTCCTTCATATCCATCACCCAGTTACCCCATCCTCCCACGCCCCTCCCTTCTGTAACCCTCAGAGGGTTACTGAGGGCTGAAATGCAGATTCTCATTCAGTAGATCTGAGGTAGAGTCCAAACTTCTGCAATTGTAACAAGCTCCCAAGTGACAATCATGTTGCTGGGCTCCAACCCACAATTAGAAGAGCAAAGTTATTTGAAAGGAGTGATCCAGGGGAATAATGCTTTCCGCTTCCTTGTCAATTACTGAGAGATCTCCCCTGGAACCTGTTAACCTGAGAATCACTTCTGGGTTTTAAAGACAAATTTTTTAGCAGAAAAGCAGGATAGATATGTCAACCTAGTCATTTTGGTGTGGCTGCCATCTAGCTTTTGTGTATATATCTATGTGTTTGGTGTATATGTCTGTCTGAAGCAGGTCTTGCAGACATATTTGCAGCGCTGTCCCACAAAGGTCATTATAGTTTTTAGATGCTATAAAGCCTGGATGGCGGGGGGGGGGGGGGGGGGGGGGGGGGGGGGCATGGAAATGTGATAGTCTAGGTAAAACTATCAAGTCTTATGTCTTCTATAACTTTGTGTTCTAATCTCATAATTCTGTAATGTATCTTTTATTTTTTTCTTTATTTACACCCCAAGTAATTCTTTAAAAATTTTGAAACAGTTATATTTTGCCTTCACATACATTTTTGAAGTTAAATTTATTATAACAATAAGCCAACTTTTGTGGAGTATATATTTGAAGCTAAACTAAATTGACAAAATACAATATGAATGAGGGATATTAAGTTTATCACTTCCATATTCAATCATTTGTTCTCACAAATATTTATGAATCACTTAGTATATAGGCCAAGCTTCATAGTAGGAACTACAAGGATGTACATGGGAATACAAGGATTAGTAAAATAGTTAAAGTTCCTTTTCTCGCCAGTCATAGACAATTTAACTGTTTAGTAAAAACAGCACATTGTGATAAGTATCATTGTTAGGGAAGGACAGCACTACGGCAACACATACTTAGAGGAACTAACATGACTGTTTCTAGTATTTGCACCTCTCTGTAAAATTCCTAATCTGTTCATAAACTAGATCCACTAGGTCTTTCAACATATAACTGTATTTATTTTAAAGTCCCTGTCAGATAATTACAACATCTCGTGTATTTCTGAGTCTGATTCTTTTGGTTGGTTTATCTCCTAACAAGAGATTATTTTCTTTGCTTTTTCGTATGTCTTGTAATTTTTATTGAAATATAGACATCATAAGTAAAAACCCAGAGAATTAGGTAAATAATGCTTACACCCGAAACTGGGCATTCGTCTTCTGTGCCATTAGTGTGAGCAGTTGAGACAATCTAATCCAAAGTTGAGCTATGTTTCAGTTCCCTTGTTACTGCTGTTATTTCCAGTGCACCACAGGCTTGAAGTTCTTCCGGTGTTGGGTTATTATTATTATCTCAGGCTTAGTGTAGGGCCCAGACTGCTTGCCCGTATTTCTTATTGTTCCTACTCTTACCTCAGTTTTCAGCTGGCCTTGAGTAACTATGCTACACTGGGGGTTCCCCCGTGTTCTTGCTCCTGCCCTGGAAGTACGCTGCTGCTGCTCATTATTTGGTGCCAGGATCATAGTAGGGGTAAGGTGGGGTAAGTCTTTGTGGCTCCATCTCAGACTCAGGCAGGCTCTGTGAATGTGGGACTTTGGGGTGTGGCTTTCTAAGCATCCCTTTACCTCCTTCACCAAAGTAACTAACTTTATGATGGATTAAGCGTTTCCTGCCCCTCCTTCAGTGGCATAGACCTCTGCTTTGTGGCTATGCAGGAACCTGGATACAAGAAAATTCCTTGTCCATCTCCCCAAAGAGGAAAACTTCTGTTTCTATTCCTCCCAGCCTGGTCTTTGGTTCCCTCTCAACCTGTGGAAGACTTGCCTCAAGGCACATCTTTTGCTTCTTACTAGACAAGTGTACAGGAAGTAGGTCATTCCAGAGAAAACGAGTCACAACTTGAATGCCTAACCCACTGGTCTTTTGCCCAGCCCTCAATTTTTCACATAAGCACTAAGTGGAGACCTGTGGAAAAGATTTTTTAAGTCAATACAAATTTCCCTTGTGTCTATACCTTCATTTATTAAAAACTGTTATGCTTGCCCATTCTTGATCTTTAAGAATTCATTAAAATTTTAGCTAATTTTTTATTATCAATTTTTTTTTTTTGGAACTATCTCCTTTTCCTGTTCAGCCAAAGGTGAAACAGTTTGTTTTCTGTCTCTTCTTTGATTGATTGTCTCTATTTGGAATTCATTTCACTTGACAACAGTGCTATCTCAGCTCTCTGATGGACTCAGGAAAATTTATGATTTTGTAAATTACAGTTTTTTCCTGGTTGTTAGGATAGAAGTGATGTTCTGTTGTGGCTTTGCACACTCTAAACAGAAGATGCACAAAATAATTTAGCTTTAAAGAAAGAATCAGCAAGCGGTGTCATTTTATTATTTTTGATTTGAGGTGTCATTTATTTATTATTTTTGATTTGAGGCCAGCAAGCGGTGTCATTTATTTATTATTTTTGATTTGAGGCCAGAGAATAATGTAGCAATGGGACAAAGAAAGAAGAGCATTGAAAGAGGAGGACAGTATGTGTGAATACCCAGGAATAAGAGAGACAGTACTACAGAGAGTTCAGTGTGGTCTGTAAGTCATATTAAGGATTTTAAACTTTACACTAAAACAAATATGTAGCCATTAAAAAATTTTAAATAGAGAAGTGATGTAGTGAGATATTAAAGTTATTTCTTATCTTGCTTTGTGGAGAATGTAAGCAAAGTGAGGGTGGAGTGTGAGGAAACCAGTTTGAAGGTTTTGCAACAGTCCATATGTGAAATGCTAGTGATTCTTTCAAGACGGTGGCTGTAGAGATAAAAAGAAGTGGGTGGATTCAAGATAAACTTGAGAAATGGAATCAATAGAACTTGGTGAATAAACTAGAACACACTTTAAATATGAAGAAGCCCAATAAATAAGAATTTCTATATATGTTTTGGTAGGGATTGAATAATTAGTCATTTGGTAAGAAGGATTGGTGACTAGAAAATAAGAAAGAAAATTAAATGTAGGGGACGCCTGGGTGGCTCAGTCAGTTAAGCATCTGCCTTTGGCTCAGGTCATGATTCCAGGGTCCTGGGATTGAGTCCTGCATGGGGCTCCTTGCTCAGCAGGGAGCCTGATGGTCTCTCTGCCTGCTTGTACTCTCTCTCTCTCTCTCTCTCTGGCAAATGGAGAAATAAAATCTTAAAAAAAAAAAAAAAAGAAAATTAAATGCAGAATTATTTTTTACACATTCACATTTTTTTGTAAAAAATAGGAAGTAAATTCATTAGACATTCATTTTTACAGAATTGCTATTATTATATAGAAAATATTGGCAAAGCTCAACTCAAGCAGTATATTTTTTAAACACTTTTAAAATATGTATTTTTGAATATTTAATTTGTTTAAATATGTAAGAAAACCTATTTTTTTTTATCATGACTTGTGTTCATTAGAGTAGAAATAGTCCATTTCCTACAACCTCCTGGCTTCTGAGCAAGAAGTAAGGTTCTAGAACCTTGATCAAAATTCCATTTCTACAAGACCAAAAGGTGACTAACGTGTTTTCCATTCTTATCATTTTACTGCTCAAGACTTCCAAAGGAAGCAGGTAGCTTAAACTGAGCTTTAATATGTAATCTGGAAATTATACTCAGTATTTTAATATGTATAGCATATTTTATATTTTGCTGAAACTTAAATATTTGGTAACATTTATTAAGAATACTATTGTTTTGGGGCACCTGGGTGGCTCAGTCAGTTAGGCATCCAACTCATGATTTCGGCTCAGATCATGATCTCATGGGTTGTGGGGTGGAGGCCCCAGTGGGCTCTACACTCAGCGGTGAGTCTGCTTGAGATTCTCTCCCTCTGCCCCTCCCCCCACTCATGCTCTCTCTCTCTCTCTCTCTCAAACAAATAAATAAATCTTTAATAAAAAGAATACTATTGTTTTAAGACATTAGCAATTATTTATTTTTACAGTCTCATTAAGCAAGTTCTCCCTGGATACTTGACATCATGGGTGTTTATTGAAATAGTTTGACTATAAACACTGTACTGGCAGAGGATCAACTCTTTCTCTTAGACTTTAGATTCCTTCTCAGATTCTAGAATCTTTATCTCCTAATGTCTGTCTGTCTGTCTCTCTCTGTCTCTCTCACATATCTTATATAATCTGTACTTATAAGCAAATATGCTAGAATTTATTTTTATTCAAATATTTGAGAAATACCTACAAAATACATATATTTGCACATCTATGTTGTGCCCCTTTCTGTTAATTTTAGAGATGCACACTTCATAAGAACAAAGGGCAAGTCTCCTTTTGCTCATCTCTGTACCTCTAATCCCTTGAGTAACACTGAACATTAAATAGGTACTCAGAAATTATTTACTGAATAAATGAGTGAAATAATAAATTAATGCAGTAAATATTTTAAAATCTTATAATAATATTTGATGTCCATGTTGATTGCCCCTTGGCTAATATCTTCATCCCCAAGTTCCGCTCTGTTTTGCTGCTTCCTATCAGAACTTGGTCTTTTATTTTATTTTATTTTATTTAAGATTTTATTTATTTATTTGACAGAGAGAGACACAGCGAGAGAGGAAACATAAGCAGGGAGAGTGGGAGAGGGAGAAGCAGGCGCCCCGCGGAGCAGGGAGCCCAATACGGGGCTCGATCCCAGGACCCTGGGATCATGACCTGAGCCGAAGGCAGACGCTTAACGACTGAGCCACCCAGGCGCCCCAGAACTTGGTCTTTTAAAGGAGATCTTGTATTTTCCTCTCCGCTTCCCTCTTTTCACTTGCAAAATGTAGACAAAAATGGATAAATTTTAATTTCAACTTCTTTTTTGGTCCATGAAAACACTTGATTTATATTATTCTAACATCTTTTGTCTCTTTAATTTGTATTAATTGTTGAAAGACTTAACTCTTCACCACTATGAGATTTCTAAGCCCTTTTAGGACAATAATGATGTTTCTCAGTTTTTAAATCTCTGGCAGTGGCTAGATTAGTCCCTAGAACATTACTGAAAATGGAGTTTTCTCTAGTTACAGTGAGATAATGAGTCTCTAAAATATTTAAATTTACTTTAAAATATTTTAACAGATAGGGAGTAAAAATTATTTTCATTACACTCAATTTCTCAGGAAAAGAATCATATTTATCAAAATTTTGGAGACAATAAAAAAGTATTATATGTTTAATACAAATAAAAAGACTTGGCACATTGGATCAGCTTTTATAAATTTAGATGTGTGTACACTCTAAGATACTTTAGAGAATCTTAGAGCAAGATCTGATTTGTAGGGAAGATGGGGAAAAGAGAAAATATGCATGAGAAACAGGTAAAAAAATTTAATAGGCACAAAGAAAATAATGTACATTTTTTCATATTGTTAAGTATAGTCAATAGAACTGTGTTTGAGGGCTATTTTAAACAGAAAAATCACCCACAAAAATCACAAAAAATGTGAAAAATATCTCATTAAATAGACTGCTAAAAGGATACTTGTTTACTATATGTGTATGGTAGGTAACTCAATTTTTTTGCCACTCTGCACGTGCCCGTATATGACAAAATCAAATCAAATATTGATTTTAGAGTTATAAATAAAATTTAGCAAGTAGGGAAATACACAAATACTGATTCTGAAAATAATGAAGATCAATTACACTGTCTCTAATGATCTAGAAGATCTTTAGAGCTATTGCTCACCTCCCAGCATGATCCTGATGACAACCTACTACCCTCCTCCTCTCTCTGCAGCACAATGTTGTTAAGGATGAGTGATTTATCTGTATCCTCACCTTTACTGTGAGTTCTAGGTGAACCCTGGCCCTAGTACAGTGGAGGTAATGAGTAATGAATTGTTAGTGTATAAAAAGTATATAAATGAACAAAGTTATGAAAAGAAGTCTATTTAATCTACCTCAGATGTTTCTAACTGATGTTCTTCTGGGTAGCTCTCTGGGAAACAAGAGTGCAAGGGGTTGGTGTGGGGAAGAAACAACAAATGTGGAAGACTCCAGGCTTGCTTTCTAACCTCACTTTAGTTCAGTTCATATGTGTTTAACTTACATCACATTTGTATAGGATCTGTTTTATACCAAAGTTTTACAGTTACATTTTTTAAGCAACTAAATGTACTGAATCTGAGATACATTTCAGTTACTAGGTCATAAAGAGTGTATTTATATGTATCTCAAATGTCTGAGGATGCTAAGCAATAGGGGATTAAGAAACTGAATTGGATCTCTGACAATATATTTGAAGTAAGGTGAGAAGGTTTATGAAAAGGTAAAATTATTGGTGACAGCCCTGCAGGTTTGAAAGAATTTACTTTGAACTATCTATTGCAATTGAATAGTTATGTACATATGATAATCTATGCCTTAGTAATTACTACTAAAAGGAAAAATAAAGATGTCTTAAACATTTTTAAAAATCAGTAAAACTGGGGCTCCCGGTGGCCCAGTCAGTTGAGCAACAGACTCTTGATTTTGGCTCAGGTTGTGATTTCAGGTCCTAGGATGGAGCCCTGCCATGGGCTTTGTGCGCAGCAAGGAGTCTGCTTGTCCCTCTCCTTCCAACACTGTCCCTACCCCCATGTGCACTCTCTCTTTCAAATAAATAAAAAATAGAAAATCTTTAAAAAAAAATCAATAAAAGGATTTGTTTCAAAATTTGCTATTGGAGTATGGTAGACTATTACTTGTAAAACTTTGATCCAGTCCACATATGTCAGAGAGGACTAAAAGCTATTTCCCTTGAAGAGTTGTTTTTTAATCTTTTGAAATGTATTTATAACTTGATTCACAGGAAATAAGGTTCAATCATCACATAAAAACAATGAACAGGGGCGCCTGGGTGGCTCAGTCGGTTAAGCGACTGCCTTCGGCTCAGGTCATGATCCTGGAGTCCCGGGATCGAGTCCCACGTCAGGCTCCCTGCTCGGCGGGAGTCTGCTTCTCCCTCTCCCCCTCCCCCTGCTTGTGTTCCCTCTCTCGCTATGTCTCTCTCTGTCAAATAAATAAATAAAATCTTAAAAAAAAAAAAAAACAATGAACACTACCTTGCAAGTAGTTTAAGGAAAATATTTTGGGTTCTAAAGTCAGACAGAAATAAAAAGCTTATCCCCTAAAATTTGACAAATTATCTTGCTATCAGAGATATATCTCACCAAGAACATTTTTATTATTTTGCTTATTGAGTTCGATGAAACTCTCTCTGGAAATACTTATCACTTTGATTTAATTAGGTAGGAAAAATAATTTTTAGGTCAAATTTCCCTAGAGCTGCATATTCTGAAAATCTTTAATATGTGCCAGTAAGTATGTTGGTAATATGAACATAGTTGAGGACTTTATACCAGGTTTGTTATGCTTTGATTAGGATACAATATATTTACTTAAGATGTAATTTTAGGGGGTGCCTGGGTGGCTCAGTCGTTGAGCATCTGCCTTCGGCTCAGGTCATGATCCCAGGGTCCTGGGATCAAGCCCCGCATTGGGCTCCCTGGTCCTCGGGAAGCCTGCTTCTCCCTCTCCCACTCCCTCTACTTGTGTTCCTGCTCTTGCTGTCTCTCTGTCAAATAAATAAATAAAACATCTTTTATTTTTAAAAAAAAGATGTAATTTTAGTATATACACATATTATACATATTGTACTGCAATACACATATAGTTTGGAAAACAGAGCAAGGACTTTGTTAGTATCAGATGATGTTAACTTGGGCAACATTTACAAATTATGATCAGTTGTGATGTTTCATGTTTTCTACTTCCTATTTCTCATTTATTTACATGAATGTTTATTTTAATTATCTTAGTCACAGTTAAAAATAGTAACACAAGAATGCATCAGCAAAAATGGTTGAGTAAAGAACTTCTAAACCATTCCCTCCATAAAAACCATGAAAAAACTGGCAAGAACTATCAGAATCAACTTATTCAGAACTCTGGAGAATAATGACAAGCTTGCAGCAACCCAGTTAGGAATGTTGAGCAAAGCCTGGTAAAAATAGTGAGTGCTTCAAGTTACTGTAAACCTATCTCTCACTCGCAAGCTCAATTGAAACCTTGAAATTAATAACCTGAATTTATTGTACTAGTACCATAAAAGAAAAAACAGAACAAATCTGATTTGCGAATTACTGTTACTTCACCTTTCTAGAGGCTCCCTATAAGACCCAGTCAAAAGGCTTGTCTTTATCTCACCTGACTGGAATTGTCCTTTGCTATGCTGCTACCCAGGGGCATTTCTTAAAAACATTTACAGGGAAAAGGTTTGTTGCTGCTCTCTGAAACAATGGCTAACTGTTGGGCAAACAATAGACCAACCAAAATCCTGAGTGGAAAGGCTAAGAAATGAGATACCTTGAGGAATAAGTGCTTTTAAAAGCCCTTATATATTTCTGGGAATCTAAAATCCACATTCATACCCAACATTGTGTGTATGATCAAGAAAGACCTGAGAAGTCCCTAAGCTTTCACCTCCAATTGACCTTGGAACACTAGTCAAGCAGGAAGTGAAGGAAGAGACTTGTAAACTTCTTGAGTATTAGTGGCATGCCCCAACAAAAACAGAACCCATTGGCAAAGACTAGGAATTCTTGTTGGTTCCAGGCATTTAAGAAAATCTCTGTCTGATCATTAGCTTACCACTAAGGTAATGGAACAGAGATATCAGTGGCCACACATAATAAAAACAGCAGATTTTATGGAATTAATTCAGAAAAGGCACCAAACAAATAATAACTACAATGAGCAACAACAAACCCTGAGGAACAGGGACAGAGGAGATTTCTGACTTCCAGAATTGCCATATTACAATATAAATTGTCCATATTTCTACAAAAATGTACAAGCAGGCAAAGAAAGAAGAAATTATGGCCCATGCATTGGAAAAATCACAAACAATAGAAATTGTTTCTGAGGAAACACAGATACTAGATTTACTCAACAAGGGCCCTAAATCAGCTCTTTTAAATATGTTTGAAGAGGACAGGCAGATCGTTTTAGATTTAAAGGACTAAAGCAAAACAAGAAAACAATGTTTCAGCAAATAGAGAATATTAACAGAGATTAAAATTATAAAAGTTAACCACATAGAAATTCTGAAGTTAAAAAGTGCAGTAACTGAAATGAGAAATTCACTGGATTGCTCAACAACAGATTTGAACTGGCAGAAAAAAGAATTAGTAAACTTGAAAATAGGTTAATTTGAAATTATTCAACTTGAGGAGCATAAAGAAAAAAAATGAAGAGAAATTAACAAAGCCTAAGAAACCTGTGAAACACCAACAGCTATGCCAACATAAGCATAATAGGAGTCCCAGAAGGTGAAGGCAGAGGGAGGACTGAAGGACTATTTGAGAAAATAATGGCTGAAAACTTACCAATTTTGATGAAAAAAACATTTATATATACCTAAAAAATTTCAATGAATTCCAAGCAAGATAAGCTCAAAGAGATAGAGACCACTACACATCATAATCAAACTATCAAAAGCCAAGAACAAAGAAAGAATGTTGAAACCAGCAAAAGAGAAACAACTCATTGCATGCAAAGGATGCTCAATAAGATTAACAGTTGGTTTTTCATCAGCAATCATAGAAGCCAAAAGATAGCAGGATGGTATATTCAAAGTGCTAGAAAAAAAATTGTAAACCAAGAATCCTTTATGTTGCTAACATGTCCTTCAAAATTGAGAGAAATTAAGATCTTTCCACATAAAAAGATGGAGGGAATTATTCACTAGCAGACTTACTCTTCAAGAAATGATAAATGGAGTCCTTCAGGCTGAAATGAAAGGTCATAATGAACTCCAGTAAAGGTAACTACATAGATAAATATAAAAGGCAGTATTAATTTGTGTTGTTTGTAACAGTTTTATTTTCCTATTGAATTTAAAAGACAGTTGCAGAAAGCAATAATTGTTAGTTTATGTTCATGACCATACATTGTATAAAGATATAATTTGTGGTAATAACAACATAAAAAGAGTATAAAGGAAGTATAAAAGAAAGATAAACAACTGTACAACTTAGATAACATAGTTGAAATG
The DNA here is from genome assembly GCF_002201575.2 of Neomonachus schauinslandi. Taxonomy (NCBI): domain Eukaryota; kingdom Metazoa; phylum Chordata; class Mammalia; order Carnivora; family Phocidae; genus Neomonachus; species Neomonachus schauinslandi. The sequence goes on along the minus strand of NC_058406.1, from coordinate 119,208,705 downwards.
GACAAATATCTTTTTAAAAACCCACAAACTACCAAAACAGACTCAAAAAAGAATTAGTAAATCTGAATACACTTGTAACAAGTACTTTAAAATCTTCCCACAAAAAAAAAAAGCCCAGGACCAGATGGAATTTCTAGTATTATGTTTTATTTGTAGCACTTTTCTTTTTCTTTTTTTCTTATTTTTTTATTAAGATGTAATTAACATAAAGTGTTACATTAGCTTCAAGTGTGCAACATAATGATTGAACAATTCTATACATTTCTCAGTGCTTATCAAGATAAATAAACTCTTAATCCCCTTTATTTGTTTTCCCAATCTCTCCACACACCTCTCCTCTGGCAACCACTAGTTGATTCTCTGTGTTTAAGAGTCTGTATTTTTTTGCTTATCTCTTTTACTCTTTGTTCGTTTGTTTTGTTTCTTAAATTCCACATACGAGTGAAATCATATGGTACTTGCTTCCTGTGTCTGACATATTTCACTTAACATTAGAGCCCCTAGGACCATCCATGTTGCTGTGAATGGCAAGATTTGGTTGCTTCCGTATTTTGGCTATTATAAATACTGCTGCAATAAAGATAGGGGTGAATATACCCTTTGACTCACTGTTTTCATTTTCTTTACATACATACCCAGTAGTAGAATTAATCATTCATATGATACTTCTATTTTTAATTTTTTGAAGAACCTCCATACTATTTTCCACAGTAGCTGCACCAATTTGCATTCCCACCAGCAGGGCATGAGGGTTCCTTTTCCTCCACATCCTCATCAACACTTGTTATTTCTTGTGTTTTTTATTTTAGCCATTCTTATAGGTGTAAAATGATGTCTCATTTTAATTTGCATTTTCCTGATGATTAGTGATGTTGAGCATCTTTTCATGAGTCTCTTGCCCATCTGCATGTCTTCTTTGGAAAAATGTCTGTTCATGTCTTCTGCCCATTTTTTTTTTTTTTAAAGATTTTATTTATTTATTTGAGACAGAATGAGAGAGAGAGAGAGAGCGCGAGCACATGAGAGAGGGGGGGAGGGTCAGAGGAAGAAGCAAGCTCGCTGCCGAGCAGGGAGCCCGATGCGGGACTTGATCCAGGGACTCCAGGATCATGACCTGAGCCGAAGGCAGTCGCTTAACCAACTGAGCCACCCAGGCGCCCCTCTTCTGCCCATTTTTAATTGGATTATTTGGAGTTTTTTGGTATTGAGTTGTATAAGTTCTTTACATATTTTGGATATTAATTTTTTATTTTCTCCCATTCAGTAGTTGCATTTTTGTTTTGTTGATGGTTTCTTTCATTGCACAAAAGCTTTTATTTTACTCTAGTCACAATAGTTTAATTTTGCTTTTGTTTTCCTTGCCTCAGGAGACATATCTAGAAAAATATTTCTTTATTTTTTTTTAAAGTAGGCTCCATGCCCAGCATGGAGCCCAACATGGGGCTTGATCTCACAACCCTGGAGATGAAGACCTGAACTGAGATGGAAAGTTGGACGCTTAACCGACTGAGCCACCCAGGTGCCCCTCTAAAATGGTTTCAGTGGCCTGTGTTAAAGATATTACTGCCTGTGTTTTCTGCTAGGATTTTTATGGTTTCAGGTCTCACATTTAGGTGCTTAATCCACTTCGAGTTTATTTTTGTGTGTGGTGTAAGAAAGTGGTCCAGTTTCATTCTTTTGCATATAGCTGTCCAGTTTTCCCAGCACCATTTGTTTTTTTTTTTTTTTTTTCCCAGCACCATTTGTTAAAGAGACCTTTTCCCATTATATATTCTTGCTTCCTTTGTGGAAGATTAATAAACCATACAAGTGTGGGTTCATTCCTGAACTCTCTATTCTGTACCATTGATCTCTGTGTCTGTTTTTGTGCCAGTACCATAATGTTTTGGTTACTACAGCTTTATAGTATATCTTGAAATCTTGGATTGTGGTACCTCCAGTTTTCTTTTTCTTTTTTTAAGACTGGTTTGGCTATTCTAGGTATTTTTGGTTCCATACAAATTTTAGGATTATTTTGGTTAGGTCTATAAAAAATGTTTTGGTATTTTCACAGGGTTTGTTTTAAATCTAAAGACTGCTTTGGGTAGTATGGGCGTTTTAACAATATTGGTATTGTTCCAATCCACAAGCATGGAATATCTTTCCATTTGTTTCTGTCATTTTCAGTTTATTTAATCATTGTTTTATAGTTTTGAGACTACAGATCTTTCACCTCCTTGGTGAAGTTTCTTCCTAAGTGCTTTATTCTTTTGTTTTTTTTTAAGATTTTATTTATTTATTTGAGAGAGAGAGAATGAGAGACAGAGAGCATGAGAGGGAGGAGGGTCAGAGGGAGAAGCAGACTCCCTGCCGAGCAGGGAGCCTGATGCGGGACTCGATCCTGGGACTCCAGGATCATGACCTGAGCCGAAGGCAGTCGCTTAACCAACTGAGCCACCCAGGCGCCCCAATAAGTGCTTTATTCTTTTTGGTGCAATTGTGAATGGGATTTTTTTTTAATTTCTCTTTCTGCTACTTAATTATTAGTGTATAGAGATGCAAAAGATTTCTGTATATTGTGCCAGTACCATACTGTCTTGATGATGACAGCTTTGTAATAGAGCTTGAAGTCCAGAATTGTGATGCCACCAGCTTTGCTTTTCTTTTTCAACATTCCTCTGGCTATTCGGGGTCTTTTCTGGTTCCATACGAATTTTAGGATTATTTGTTCCATTTCTTTGAAAAAGCTTGATGGTATATTGATAGGGATTGCTTTAAATGTGTAGATTGCTCTAGGTAGCATAGACATTTTCACAATATTTGTTCTTCCAAACCATGAGCATGGAATGATTTTCCATTTCTTTGTGTCTTCCTCAATTTCTTTCATGAGTATTCTATAGTTTTCTGAGTACAGATTCTTTGCCTCTTTGGTTAGATTTATTCCTAGGTATCTTATGGTCTTGGGTGCAATTGTAAATGGGATCGACTCCTTATTTTCTCTTTCTTTTGTCTTGTTGTTAGTGTATGGAAATGCCACTGATTTCTGTGCATTGATTTCATATCCTGCCACTTTACTGAATTCCTGTATGAGTTCTAGCAGTTTTGGGGTGGAGTCTTTTGGGTTTTCCACATAAAGTATCATATCATCTGCAAAGAGTGAGAGTTTGACTTCTTCTTTGCCAATTCGGATGCCTTTTATTTCTTTTTGCTGTCTGATTGCTGAGGCTAGGACTTCTAGTACTATGTTGAATATAGATCAGTGGAACAGAGTAGAGAGCCCAGAAATGGACCCTCAACTCTATGGTCAACTAATCTTTGACAAAGCAGGAAAGAATGTCCAATGGAAAAAAGACAGTCTCTTCAACAAATGGTGTTGGGAAAATTGGACAGCCACATGCAGAAGAATGAAACTGGACCATTTCCTGACACCACACACAAAAACAGACTCAAATGGATGAAAGACCTAAATGTGAGACAGGAATCCATCAAAATCCTTAAGGAGAACATAAGCAGCAATCTCTTTGACCTCAGCCACAGCAAATTCTTCCTAGACACAATGCCAAAAGCAAGGGAACCAAGGGCAAAAATGAGCTATTGGGACTTCATCAAGATAAAAAGCTTTTGCACAGCAAAGGAAGCATTCAACAAAACCAAAGACAACCAACAGAATGGGAAAAGATATTTGCAAATGACATATCAGGTAAAGGGCTAGTATCCAAAATCTATAAAGAAGTTATCAAACTCAACACCCAATGAACAAATAATTCAATCAAGAAATGGGCAGAAGACACGAACAAACATTTCTGCAAAGAAGACATCCAAATGGTCAACACATGAAAAAGTGCTCAACATCGCTCGGCATCAGGGAAATCCAAATCAAAACCTCAATGAGCTACCAGTCAGAATGGCTAAAATTAACAAGTCAGGAAACGACAGATGTTGGCGAGGATGTGGAGAAAGGGGAACCCTCCTACACTGTTCCAGCCACTCTGGAAAACAGTGTGGAGGTTCCTCAAAAAGTTGAAAATAGAGCTACCCTACGACCCAGCAATTGCACTACTGGATATTTACCCCAAAGATACAAATGTAGGGATCCGAAGGGGTATGTGCATCCCAATGTTTATAGCAGCAATGTCCACAATAGCCAAACTATGGAAAGAGCTTAGATGTTCATCAAGAGATGAATGGATAAAGAAGATGTGGTACATATATACAATGGAATATTATGCATCCATCAAAAAATTGAAATCTTGCCATTTGCAACAACGTGGATGGAACTGGAGGGTATTATGCTAAGCGAAATAAGTCAATCAGAGAAAGACAATTATCATATGATCTCACTGCTGTGAGGAATTTGAGAAAGAAGACAGAGGATCATAGGGGAAAGGAGGGAAAAATGAAACAAGATGAAACAAAAGAGGGAGACAAACCATAAGAGACTTAATCTCAGGAAATCAACTGAGGGTTGCTGGAGTGGAGCGGGTGGGAGGGATGGGGTGCCTGAATGATGGACACTGGGGAGGGTATGTGCTATGGTGAGAGCTGTGAATTGTGTAAGACTGATGAATCACAGACCTGTACCACTGAAACAAATAATACATTATATGTTAATTTAAAAAAAAGGAAAAAATAAATAGATATAAAGTATTTTTAAAAAAGATTTCTGTATATTAATTTTGTATCCTACAACTTTCCTGAATTCATTTATCAGTTCTAAAACTTTTTTTGGTGGAGTCTTTAGGGTTTTCTATATACGGTATCTGCAAATGGTTAGTTTCTTGTCTTCCTTACCAGTTAGGATGCCTTTTTTTTCCTTGTCTTATTGCTGTGGCTAGGACTTCTAGTACTATATTAAATAAAAGTGGTAAGAGCGGATGTCTTTGTCTTGTTCCTGATGATAGAGGAAAAGTTCTCAGTTTTTAACCTTTGAGTTAAGAGGGTGGTTGTGGGTTTTTCATATATGGCCTTTATTATGTTGAGGTATGTTCTCTTTATACCTGCTTTGTTGAGTTTTTATCATGAACAGATGTTGCCCTTTGTCATATGCTTTTTCTGCATCTATTGAGTTGACTATATGGTTTTTATCCTTTCCTGACACAGGGCTCAATCCCAAGACCCTGGGGTCATGAACTGAGCCAAAGGCAGATGTTTTTTTTGTTGTTGTTTTTTTAAAGATTTTATCCATTTAATTGAGAGAGAGAGAGAGACAGCGAGAGAGGGAACACAAGCAGGGGGAGTGGGAGAGGGAGAAGCAGGCTTCCCACTGAGCAGGGAGCCCAATGCAGGGCTCGATCCCAGGACCCCAGGATCATGACCTGAGCCGAAGGCAGATGCTTAATGACTGAGCCACCCAGGTGCCCCCAAAGGCAGATGTTTAACGGACTGAACCACACAGGTGCCCCTCAAAGTAATTATTGATAGGTACTTATTGCCATTTTATTAATTGTTTTACAGTTGTTTTTGTGGTTCTTCTCTGTTTTTTCTTCTCTTTCTCTTTCCTTGTGGTTTGATGACTTCTTTAGTGATATGCTTGGATTCCTTTCTTTTTATTTTTTGTGTATCTATTACAGGTTTTTGATTTGTGATTACCACTAGGCTCATATATAACATATTATGCATATAGCAGTTTGAATTAAGTTGATGGTCTCTTAAGTTTGAGCCCATTCTAAAAGTACTAAATTTTTACTCTGCCCCCCCCCATGTTTTATGTCTATGATGTCATACTTTACATCTTTTTATTTTGTGAATCCATTGACTGATATGTGTAGATATAATTGATTTTACTGCTTTTGTACTTTAACCTGCATACTGGTTTTATAAGTGATTAATCTACTACTTTTATTATGTTTGTATTCACCTGTGAAATTTTTTCCTTTCATAATTTTCTTACTCCTGATTATGACCCTTTTTTTCCACTCAAAGGATCCCCTTTAACATTTCTTATATGGTTGGTTTAGTGGTGATACATTCCTTTAACTTTTGTTTGTCTGGGGAACTCTTTATCTCTCCTTATATTCTGAATGATAGCCTTGATGGATAGAGTATTCTTGATTGCAGACTTTTTTTTCCTTTAAGCACTTTGAAGTTAAGCCCCAATGGTTTTCAAAGCTAAATGTTGCAAGGACTCATCTTCCCAATGTTGGTCCCCTGTGTCTGGGGTGACTAATGTGGGGTATGCTCCTCTCTCTTCTCCATGCTTATGTTGTCCCTTCCATTTCTGGTTAGTCTCAGTGGGAGTTTGGTTCCTGACTCATATCTCTACCCCTCTTACCCATTTCAATGTGGTCTCCTCTCTAGGGTTAACAGTGAAGAGTCTGTTCTGCCAGTCTCCAGGCTGCTTTCTGGATTAATTGCACTCAGGTGGCTGTTATCTAGCTGTGTCCATGGGATGATGTGAGTTTAGGATCCTCCTACTCTGCTATCTTTCCAGAAGTCTCCTAGCAAACATTTAAAGATTAATTAATGTTAATCATTTTCAAGCACTTCCAAAAAAATAGAAAAGAACACTTTTTCATTCTTTCTGAGGCCAGCCTTACACTGAATGCAAATCAAATCCATATAGCACAATAAAAGAAAATTACAGACCAGTATCCCCTACAAAGATAGATGTAAAATTTCTCAGCATATACTTACAAACTGAGTCTATCAGTATATTGAAAAAAATTTTACACAATGATCAAGAGAAATTATCCCAGAAATACAAGGTTTTTTTCACCATCAATCAATGTGAATAGAATAGAGAGAAAAAAAAAACATGATTGTCTCAACACATGCAGAGAAAACATTTGACAAAATCTAACATCCTTTTATGATTAAAAAAATACTCAATAAACCGGGAATAGAAGGGAGCTTACTCAACCCAATAAATGACGTCTATGAAAAACCCATAATGAAAGACTGTATGAAAGCTTTCCCCCTAAGGTCAGGAACAAAACAGTGTCAACTTCCATCATATCTATCCAGCACTGAACTAGAAATTGTAACTAGGGTAATTAGATAAGAAAAATGTAAAAGGCATCAAAATGGGGGAGGAAGAAGTAAAATTATTTCTATTTATAGATGGCTTGATTTTTATATACAGAAAACCCTAAAGTACTCACAAAAACACTCTTGATGCTAATAGCATGCTAATGAGCATGTTCAGCAAAATTGCAGGATATAAATTAATATATGAAAATTAGTTCCATTGTTATATACTAGCAACAAACAATCTGAAAAAAAAAAATGAAGAAACTAATTCCATCTACAATAGCATCAAAAAGAAGAAAATACTTAGGAATAAATTTAACCAAGGAAATGTAAGACTTGTACACTGAAAACTATGAAACATTATTGAAAGAAATTTTAAAAGTCAAATAAATGGAAAGATCTCATAGTCATGAATCAGGAGATTTAATGTTATTAAATGGCAATACTCCTCAAACTAATCTACAATTCAATGCAATCCCTATAAATATACAACAGCCACTTTTGGGGAAGAAATTGAAAAGCCAATCCTCAAATTCATATTGAATTGCATGGGAACCCAAATAGCAAAAACAATCTTGAAAATGAACAAAGTTTTAGGACTTGCATTTTCTTACTTCAGAAACACCACATGACCACACAGCATGGTACTGGCATAAGGATAGACATAAATAAACCAACAGAATACAGTTGAGAATTGAGAAATAAACCCATACATCTACAGCAAATGGATATTTGATAAAGATGCGAAGACCATTAATGGGGAAAGAACAGTCTTTTCAACAAATGATGCTGGCGTTGATGGATAGCCACCTGCAAAAAAAATAAATTTGGACCCCTACCTCACTATACAGAAAAGTTAATTAAAAATTGATCAGTGATCAATTGTAAGAACTAAAAATATAAAACTCTTAGATGGAAATATAGGTATAAATCTTCATAACCTTGGACTAGGAAATTATTTTTTATATATGTTACCAAAAGCACAAGCAACTACAACCACAACCACCACAACAACAAAATAAATGTATTAGACTTCATCAAAATTAAATTATTTTGCACATCACAGCATGCTATCAAGGAAGTAAAGATACAACCCACAGAAGGGGAGAAAATATTTGCAAATTATGTGTTTAACAAGGTCCTAGTATTCAGAATATATAATTCTTAAAAGTCAACAAAATGATGCAGTTACTGTGGAAAACAGTTCCTCATCAACTTAAAGATAGTATGACCGTATGACCCACTAACTCGACTCCTAAGTTTATACCCAAAAGAATTGAAAACAGGTATTCAAACAAATAACTGTACACAAATGTTCATGGTAGTACTATTCACAACAGCCAAAAGGTAGAAATAATGTACATGTCTATCAAGGGATGAATGGATAAGCCAAATATGGTATATCCATAAATGGAATATTATACAGTCATAATAAAGAATGAAATAGTGATACATGCTATGACATGGATGAACCTTGCAAACATTATGCTAAGTAAAAGAAGCCAGACATTAAACACCAAATATCTTATGATTCCATTGTATGTAATGTCCAGAATAGGCAAATCCAAAATACAGGAAGCAGATTTGTGATTCTAAAGTAGGGAAAGGGTAGAATGAGGAGTAACTACTCAGTGAGTGTGGATTTCCATTTGGGATCATGAAAAAGTTCTGGAACTAGATGGTAGTGATTGCACAACATTCTGAATGTACTTAATGCCACTGAATTGAATTTTAACCACTTTTAAATGGTTAAAAAGACAAATTGTCTGTTATACATATTTTACCACAATTTTTAAAAATATCTCAAGAAGAAACAATTCCATTAAAAATGGGCAAAGGATTTGAATAGACATTTCTCCAAAGAAGACAAATGGCTAAATGACATGAAAGATGTCCAACATCATTAGTTGTTAGGGAAATGCAAATCAAAGCCACAATGAGAAATGACTTTATATCCACTAGAATGGCTCTAATGAAAGGGGAGGGAGATAAATACAAGGATTGGGGAAATTAGACCCTTATGTAGTGCTGATTGGTTTGTAAAATGGTTGTGTCTATGAAAAACAATTTGTTCCTCAAACAGTTAAAGATAGAGTTACCACCAGGCCCAGCAATTCTACTACTATATATGTAACCAAGAGAAATGAAATCATATAGTTCACACAAAAACCTGTGCAAGAATGTTCCTAGCAGTGTTACTTGTAATAGCCAAAAAGTGGAGATAAACCAAACTGTTCATCAACTAATTGATGAATAAAGAAAATAAGGTGTATCCATACAATGGAATATCATTTGGCTATACAAAGGAATGAAGTACTGATACCTGCTTTATAACATGGATGAACCTTGAAAACATGCTAAGTCAAAGAAGCCAGGTGCAAAAGGCTACATTTTATATGATTTTGTTTATATGATTTGCCTCTAGAAGAGGCAAACCATAGAGACAGAAAGCCAGTTAGTGGTTGCCAGGGGCTGGAGAAGGGAGGAGTGGGGAATGACTACTTAATGAGTATGAGGTTTCCTTTTGAGGTGAGGAAAAAGTTTCAGAACTAGATAGTGGTGATGGTTGCATGGCATTGAGAATATACTAAAAACCACTGCATTGTACACTTTAAAATGGTTAACATGATGAGGTTTTATGTTATGTGAAGTTTATCTCAAATAAAAATAATTATTATAGTACATGTATATCTAGATTGTCATTGTCAAAGAACTAGTCATTATGTTTTCAGCTGTTGACAACACAGACATGATATCTTTCTGAACAGCTTGAAACTTTGTTTCCTGGATATGTGCCATAATGTGAAACTTCTAAGCTCATCTTACTTTTTGGGATTCCTCTTAGTTGAGCTCTACAGTTGAAAGTAAGTCTAGATTCAATATGAAATTTATACCCATTTTTGGTAGTGGTTGCCATTCCATGACTAAGTGGTGAGTCCATCCTCACTACCTTATATTCCTGTTAACCCTCATGCCAGCTCCCCTTCCTCTCCTACATATTGCTACTATGCTGTATCTCAGCTGTTGCTGGTTACACTATGTGCACTTTAGTTGCTTTTAACAAAAACAACAGCAAAACTGAAGCAATAGTTCTGGCCCTGAGATTGCTTTCAGGATGACGGTATTTTTCCCTTGCAGTTCCACCCTAGCCCTCTGTCGTGTGCGTTAAAATGCAGCAACACAGCTGCTGAAAGGTGACTCTGAAAACAGAGAAAGAAAAGTGGATTCCTGGTTGACAGGTATAAGGTTAGATAAAATTTGACACAATTGCAACTGTGCTTCTAAGTCAATGAGTATCACTTTAGAGAGAGATTGTGAGTAAAATACCAATGGTGATGATCGAGTAAAGACAAAGGATGAATGATGTCTTTCAGCATAAGTGTTATGTAGAATTTAAGAATATGTGGAAAAATATTATGCACACTTATGAAGCTTAGACTACGATATTAATCATATAACTGCAGAAACAAACTAAAAGAAGTATCTTACTAGTCATCATTGTGTTAAAGGACATCCCAAGCAAGTAACCAATTTCCTTTGGAACATTTCTTGAGAGATTCCTGCCTGGAATATTAATGCCTTGTTATGTTTGAAGAAATGCCAATATTCACCCCTTATTCAATTATGGCATAATGTGTTTCATATCTATATTAATAATTTTAATTCTATAAATTCTTTAGAAAACTAACATTAAACCCTTCCTCTTACCAAGTAGCTATTGGTAAAATGCATGACTTTTTAAATGTGACTTAAAGTAAGAACGGTGCTCAACTAAATGATTTTAAAAGTTTACTGATGTAGGGAAACTGATTTCCTATAATTAAATCACCAGAGTTTAAACCTCTGTATATTGAGTTAAGGGAACTATAACATTGGAGGAGAACTGGTTTAAAAAATCTTGAACTATGAATAATCCAAAATCCTAATCCTAACTCTACACATTAAGTTTCTTGATATGATATTTCATGTCCATTTGCAAATATTTAAATCTCTGTATTGACTTACTAAAAGATTGAAATGCATTTTACCTTCTCTACATGCATATTGAAAGCAGAGGAAGAGCAGGACTAGTACTGAGCAAGATAAAGAAGCTCAAAACTACTAGCTTTGAGGCATTATCAAAGTTGATGATTCACACGGGGCTTCAAGTGTCCTTAAAGGATAAAGAATGTCTATCAGTGTCTTCTGTATTTGATACTGTGTACAGCCATTCTCTCATCTTCTCTCATGGATGATTACAATAGTTGCCACCATCTTCCTATTTCCGGTGCAAAACCCCTTCCATCAGAACAAAACAAAAACAAAACGCTTCAAAACTGCTGTTAAGAGTGATTTTTTTTCCCTAAAGCACAATTCTGATCATGACACTGCCTGATTTAAAGACCGTTAGCCATTTCTTCCACAGATCTATAATTCCCAAACTCTCTACTAAGTCCACAGCACTCTTCAATGTTGGCCACTGAACCATCTTTTTAGAATTATGTGCCTGTACTGATGTTTTTCAAACTGCAGCAATGACCCGGCAGTTCCTAAAACTTAACCTAAATATGGGTGGGGAGGGATGGAAGGGGAGCAGGAGAGATGACATCTCAACAGATATATTTATGTTCCTAAATCATCAATAAATAAGGCAGAAAAATGTGTGGAAAGATATCCATTACTACTATGCATGGTAGCAAAAAAGAAAGGAAAACTTAGTATATGTGCTGCCGAAGCAAGCACAAGAAAGGAAAACTTAGATGTCTAAGAGAAAGGGGCAAAGTAAATTTTGGTGCATTCATATATCTTTAATATATATGAGAATAAAGAATCATTTTTGATTTTTAAAAAAATATTCATGCATATTGGTGAAAAATGAAGGCAACAAACTACTCATTCTGATCACAATTACAAAGAATATGCACACTACAAAAATAAATCTACATGCCATAAACATGTAATACATATACATTTAGAAAGGAGAAGAAACTGTATCAACATTAATGTCTATTTATGTATAATGATATTGGGAGTAATTTATGTGATTTTATTTTCTTCTTGACACGTCTTTGTATTCTCACGTGTTCGACAATAAAAAAACATCTGTTACTTTTACAAATAATTAAGTTGACAATTGGTACAATATTCACTAACTTCCTAAAATGATCTGTCATCATGTGATTTGTGTGAAACACATGCCTGTACCATTCCTATTTTGGAATCTGGAATTTATTCCATGGATTTTCTTGTGAGTAAAATAACAGCATCTTGAACTTGTTTAATGCCAGTAAAGCGGTTTGAAAATGAAAACTGCTATATAAGTGCTAAGTATTGTTACTGATCATTAAAAATCACTCGACATAACACAAGTGACTCTCTTCATTACTGGCATGAAAGCAATTTTCTCTAGATAAAGGGTAAGGATTTATAATATTGACATTTTAAAAAGTGTAATACTAGGAGACATGACATGCTGGAAACACTTATCTTTCCTTTCATTTAAATCCTATTGTTAGAATTTTACATTTTTTGGAGTCAGTTCTATATTTATTTATGTCAAATGCTAATATTGATACATTATAAATTTTGCAGAAAAGTGCTATATCAAATGCAATTTTTAGGAAACAATGTCTCCTGTCAGTAAGAGTGACTTAGATGCAGGTAGGTTTGCTGAAGTATGGGTCAACTCAGTACAGGATTGATGGAAATTGCAGCTGGAAAAGATAATAATGTTAACTCAGACATAGATTTTGGGGACTGAGTGAGGAATGGGGGGGGTATAAATTTTGCAAGGGCTGGTGTGTGCCTACTGAGGAAAGATGTTTTCTGAGTTTTCCCCTCCAGATTGTGATCATATGATGATTGTGCTCATATGATGATTCACCAGTACCATCCAAGAGGGATCTCTAGGTTGAGCAGGCAGCAAATAACATCTTAGACTAGCATCTAAGTTTTAAAAGCATTCAAGTACTAATAACTACCTGCAAGGCAACAATTAACATTACATACACTAGACAAAGAAACTGAAACTGAAACTCAAAGGTTGTTAGTTGGTCAACCTTACATAGATAATAAGGCTTTTTTTTTTTTAAGTGACATTATTACTCTTCTAAAGGATAGGGAGATTTGTATTGCCCCAACTAAGTCCTAAAGGTTAAGACTAGGAAGAGGAGAGGATAGAATGGGAAAAGCTCCATCGTGCTCCCTGTTTTATTTCCACCTCTGGTGATAAAGCTTATTTTGGAAATCACTCTTATTAAGCAAAGAGGTTTTTGCTGCCTGATTTCAGGGTGGTATTATAGAAATAAAATAGGATTAAAAATGAAATTTATATTCTTAGCTCTGTTGCTCATTGACAGATTGTGTTCTCATATATCCAGTAGAAATAACCATACAGATGTGGAAAAATTTTCATGTTAAATGATTTGTTACCCATAGTATTGCTATTATTTCAGGTGTTAGAGCATTTCTTGAATACTTCGGCTTCCTCCTTGACACAAGGAGGTGAAGTAGTTGTTACTGGTTTCCTATGATTTCATTGTCACTCTGCCAGTTGAATGCTGAGTCGGTGCACAGCATGCCATAAAGGACCTTTCTGAGGGTGTTTGTAGTACATAGATGCCATTCAAGTGTACTCTTTCAGCACTTCAGCTTCCAGGAATTTGTCCATTCACAATGAAGTATCTAATATCACGGGAAAAGTGCTTTAATATATTATTTCCAATCCTTATTTCCATAGAGAGAAAATTTGAAACACTTTATGTAACTTTTTTCCGGGTTCCAAAATTGTTACCTGGATCATGTAATTCACACATCTGTTGAGTCATTGACTAAATTCCAAGAACTCCCTTAATGTATACGGACTTAAATTGTAAAGAGAATTTACAGGAAACTCAAATATTCCAAGATAATTACGTACCCATAATGCCATTTTGAAGAACAATTTGTACAATTATATTTGATATTTTAAAAAATTGCCCTATCCATATATTCATAGTCCCTCCTCAGTCATAAGCCACTACATTGGTACTAATTAAAGGTCATTTAGGCCACTGGAACTGTAATAAAAGAATAGGAAAAATAAATAATATTTTAAATTATTTTGCCCTTTATTTTATTTGGTTTCACCCAAATTGGGTTCCTATTTCAGTGACCTAACGTTTATAATTAAAGCAAAGCAAAAAAAAGATAAAATAATAGAAACTGTGAAAAACTTACTACTACTACTTTATTGTATGAAAAGAATTCTAAACAGCCCGGAATATCTCTATACCTAAAGAAATCCATGTAGACCCTTGACATAGAATGTTCTCCAGAGTTGGACCCACCTCAACATCTCCAAGTCACTAGCACTACTGGTAGCAAAGCTCTATGAAGTCTGTAATATGAGGGCCATTGTATCTATTAATTTTCAGATCATAATCAATATTCAGAGAGGCAGAACTTGAAATAGAAGATCCTAAGTTGTTCCATGCCATGACTCTGCATAGAAGTTAGTAATCATCAACTCCAAACATGAAAAGTCTTTTGGGGAGTGATAGGGTAATTGGACTGCATAGAAGTTAGTAATCATCATCTAAAAATGGGAAATTTTAGAGCACAAAAGGTAACAGCAACGGTGGTGGTGGTGGTGGTGGTGGTGGCGCATCTGTGGGCTACAAGGCTGTAGCAGGTCTAAAGATGTGCTGTATTAATAACCCAGGACTATTTGAAATTCTCCAGCAAATTATCAGTTTAACTAATGTGAATTTCAATTAGAGCTTTTAAATTCCATTTTAAAAAAAGAAAATATGCTTCATAGTATAGTGATTATAAAACAATTTTGTACATGATTTCCTAACCTATCAAGTAGAAGTTATTGAGAAGACAGCATGAGTTTACACAATATGCTTAAATTTCAGTTTGACTCATGACTGTCAGTACGGTTGTGAGTGGACCTATATTGATTCTCATGTTACAATTATTTTATTCTTTCTGCCTCTAGTCAACAAGAAGGATAGGAATAAAAGGCCATTCACTTTATTTATAATAAAGTTGAATTTCCAAAGGTAGGGTACACACTTCTTAAGAAAGAATACTGTTATCCAGTTTTGTTTTGGACAAAGATCATTCTATAGATTCAGAATAGGTAAATGTCCAGGAACATGCTCTGTTACCTGGAGTTTTTCTCAGTATCTATCTAAATAAAACTGAATTTAACAGATGTTTATTATGCATATGTGTGCAAAGTATATTAGGCATTTTAGGCAATACAGAGACCAATAAAAAGACTACTTTTAGGAGCTTTTGTGTGTGTGTTTGTGTAACTTGGGCATTACATAGCAAAATAGGTCCATCTCTGGAGGTATTGAAAATGGATAGGGAGGAACTTCCAGAGAATATGGCAGAATAGAAGGATCCGAGGCTCACCTCATCCCATAGATACACCAAGATGACACACACATCAGAGTAAATAATGTAGAAGGTGACCCAAAGACTGGCAGACCAAACTCTCCACCGCTAATTGTAGAGAAGAGGCCACATCAACATGGGTACAAAGGCAGAGACATGGCTGGGAGCCAAACTGATCTCTGGAACTATCCATGGGAGGGAAGGATGCCACGGGTATGGAGAGAGGAGAGGAGCAGACCCCACACCAGGCACCCCACCACACTAGGAAGACAAATCTCCGTAATGTTGGGCTTTGAAAACCAGAGGGACTTAACTTCTTCAGTTCTTAAAATTAGTGAGGCTTAACACCTGGAACTTTTTTTTAATTAATTTATTTTTTAACCCCTGGAATTTAAAAAATCAGCCCTTAGGTTCTGGGAGAGCCTGAGGATGATAGGAAACTGAGTCCCTGCCCTTAAACAGCACAACAAACAGTCCCATTGAGATACAAGACAGAAGCAGCAGTTTAAAAAAAATGCTTGGGGTATACAGGAGGGAGATTTGTTTACTAATCTCAGAGCTTATGCTGGAGGGTCAGGGATCTTTGGGAGGCTTTTCCAAGAATAAAAGAGCTGGCGGATGGTGTTTCCCACCTCTACCCCTCTTCCTAGATACATGGAAACCTCTGAAAACCAGCAACACATGAACACTCTCCACCTAGCTTGCTAACAATGAATTCTACTACCACATTCTTCTGTGGAAGATTGTAAATGAGTAAACAATTTTAGTCTTTGCAAGCCATTCAGTCCCTGTTGCAACTACTCAACTCTGCCACTGTAGCACAAAAGCAGCCATAGACAATATATAATTAAATGGATGTGGCTGTGTTTCAATAAAACTTTATTTACAAAAACAGATGATGGGTCAGGTATGGCCAATGGTCTACATCATTCTCCTATTTGTATGGAGTCTAGTGTCATCCTTGTAAGATCCCTCCATTCTTCTGTTCTAATTTGAACTGGTTGCTCGTACCAGGTTTAATTACTTTTAACTAGTGACTGACTTTCACTGCTCTTCTGGGTCACAGCCACTGTTTCTAGAGCTCATACTTTAATGTTTCTGAATTTACTCCATTTTGTATTATATCATGAGATAATTAACCAACAAAAGGATATTAGTGATTTTTCTGATTCCTTGCTTGTCTAAAATATCTTTATTCTTTGTTTATCATTTGATTAGTAGTTTAGCTAAGTATCAAATTCTAGATTCAGTATAATTTTTCCTCAGAACGTTGACCACATTGCTCCCTTTTTTTTCTGACACTCACGTTGCTGAATGTTGGTCTGAATTCAGGTCTCTGTGAGTAATCTCTTTTTCCTATCAGAAAATTTTATATTTTTTACTGAACAGTTTTAAAATAACACAGTGATGTGTCCACATATGGGTCATTTTTATTCAAACTACTCTCCATTCAGTAAGACTTTTAAATTCAAATACTAGTGTCCCTTTTTTTCCTAGAAAATCTCTTATTTTAATAACTTGACAATTTTCTATTTTTCTCCTTTATCTTTTTGGTAATTTTATTAGCAGAAAATGGATTTTTTCTTTTTTTTTTTTTGTTTTTCGTCAGTTATCTTAAAATTTTAATTCTTGTCCATTTGTGTTCAGGAAAATTCCCACAGTACTAACTCCCAAATGTTTAAATTTTTATTTCATCATATTTCTAGTGCCCAAGAGTCCTTTATGTTCTCTAATTCTCCATTTTTCTTACCACTCTATTATTTTTATGAGCCTGAAAGCTTTCTAGCATTCTCTGAAGATACAGACACGCTATTAAAAGTGACTTTCTACGACTTCTTTGCTTTCTCCAGATCTATTTTCTCTTTGTGTACTTGGTCTTATTCTGCTGCGCTCCAGGCTTTTCTCTATTGACAAGTGAGCCTTCATTATTTGCTCATCACTATGTAATGTGGCACCTAAGAAGCAGACTGGGAACATAGTTCATATGGGCAGACTGTGTCACTTGGCACACTTGGCTTGGAGCTGAATGTGCAAGAACCTGGTAACTAGTGTGTGGGGGACCCAAGTATTCGAACATGGAGAGTTTTCTAGGATGCCCCCATCCACACTATCCACTATAGTTCTCATCATGCAGTTCATTCAGTTTTTTCAGAGAACAGTACGTTTCGCGCACGCATGTGTGTGTGTGTGCATGTGCATGTGCATGTGTGTTTGAAAGAGAGAGAAGAAGATAAATAGGGGAAGTAGATAAAGGTGGTCTGGCTGCTAGATTCTGTATGCAAGGTGAGGTCTGGGAGACTTCTTATTCACAAACTGGTAATTTCTTCTGTTTTTCAGCCAGGCTTTCACTACCAGTCTCTATACTGCTTGTTGTTTTGAGTCTGGGACTCTTCAGGGTTCCTGTGGTCAGTTGTCATCTGATAACCCACTTCTCTCTGCTCTCTGTTTTCCAGTTATTTCTCATCTGCAAATGAACACCCCTATCATTCTCTTCATTGCTATCAGGTATATCTTTTCAATTCCTTCACAAAGTTTTAGAAAGTGCCATGGAAGGATAGGGTATGAATATTTTCAATTTGACCTGGAAACACTGATTAGCATTTTTATGATTGAGGAAGGTCTTCACAGCTCATTGTCTTATAATCAATGTATAATGAATAAATGCCTGTTTCCCACACCTTCTAATTTATGAGATATTTTTGAAATCATTGGCCAATATAATGGTTAAAATAATGGTATCTTGGGGCGCCTGGGTGGCTCAGTTGGTTAAGTGACTGCCTTCGGCTCAGGTCATGATCCTGGAGTCCCTGGATCCAGTTCCGCATCGGGCTCCCTGCTCAGCAGGGAGTCTGCTTCTCCCTCTGACCCTACCCCCTCTCATGTGCTCTCTCTCTCTCATTCTCTCTCTCTCAAATAAATAAATAAAATCTTTAAAAAAAAAATAATGGTATCTTATTAATAACCTATAAATCATGAATCTGTTTTGTCCTCCAAATGTATCCAGATGATTTTAAGATCACTTCAAAACTATAAAACTCTATCAAACTTATTCCAAACTGGCTCTGTAATCTAATCAAGCATGAATATATATACTGCAGAGTTCAAGGTACAGAATCAGCATATTTCAAATGCTAAACTCTAATCTTTACTTCTCTCCTGTGGATCCAAATAGAATTGCATGTCAAGGATTCAAGAAATAAAATGCCTAAAGTTACTAATTAGTAGTCTTTAATTTATATGATGTAATCTGGTTATTATTTTTTTCTTAAGCAAGTAGCAATACAATTACAACAGCCTTGATGTTTCTGTGTTAGCTTCCAAGTTGCACTAAGTTGGATTTCAGGATAAGTGATCTTTCTATCTACACATGGCATACATATAGTCATGCTTTTGGGAAATGGGTTTACTGTAACATAAATGTTTTATTTTTCTTCCAGCATTTATAACCACAAAATTTATATCTAAGCTTCAGCTTCTTTTTTTCAAACTTTGGCTTTTTTCTGAGTTTCAACTATTTACCTTAGTTTCTAGCACAAGAAAATGCAAGACCCAGGAAATATGTCTGTTTCAAAGTTAGAAGAATGTTTGTATCGGGGCGCCTGGGTGGCTCAGTCGTTAAGTGTCTGCCTTCGGCTCAGGTCATGATCCCAGGGTCCTGGGATCGAGTCCCACATCGGGCTCCCTGCTCGGCAGGAAGTCTGCTTCTCCCTCTCTCACTCCCCCTGCTTGTGTTCCTGCTCTCGCTATCTCTCTCTCTGTCAAATAAATAAATAAAAATCTTTAAAAAAAAAAAAAAAGAAGAAGAACGTTTGTATCTCAGACCCCTGTGAGGGTTTAGAAATTCTTCTTCCTTTCAGTGGTGATTATGATTTATACATATATATAGATATAAATATATGTATATACATATATATTAATATATGCATACATATATATACATATATATGCTTACCTAGTCATGATGTAGGCTTAAATTGTTTTAAATTTGCAAAATTTTATTTAAGTCTATGATCTTATTATATCCTGTATTTTTCTGGTGATAATATGTCAGTTTGGAAATATATGTTTATTGTAAATATTTATTTGTTGCTATGAAATTTATAGAACAAAAAACCAGTATTCATTAATACTGTGTAATTAGTTGACAAACTTGTTAGATTTGATAGTAAGGTTACTGATTAGCACCATTTTTTTATTATAACCAATTGACAAAAATATTTTCAATATATATTTGAAACTTTTTCTGAGCTAACAGAGCAATAAGGATATGTAATGTAATAATGTAAGAAAATGATTCCTTTAGACAAGTTTTGAAATGTAGACATACCTTTGCTGGAAAATTACATGCTAAATGGCCCAAAGGATTTAAAAAGTTGTTTGCTTGTTTGCTTTTTGTTAGTGGTAGTTTGCTTCTTAAAGTAAGGCACCCAAATCTACTTTTAATCGGTTTGATAGCATTTATTTAATCGGTTTGATAGCATGTATAGCATGTAAACCTATAGCATGTATAGGTTTTCTTCAACGAGGCTGCTTCTTGATATGATTTGCTCTTTTCATTTACTGTTATTTTATCTCTTATAGTGCATGAATTATTTTAGGTGACCTTTCATTTGTGCTTTTATTTCAAGCCATCGCAAGTGTATTTATGACGTATTCATGGAATAGATTGATGGATGATAGATAGATAGATGATAGATAATAGTCTTCTTCAGTAAAGAATACAGGTCCCCAAATAGGTGTCATTATTTAGCCTCTTTCATTATGTACTTTTTGTCTAGTATCGTAAAATGGAATGTTACCCATGCATTTTCTGACAGAATAGGAAATTGTATTTTTATCTGTTTGAAAATTTTACCTTGAACATTTTGTCCTACATGACAGCTTTAAAATAATGTTGCTTTTCAGACTATATTGCCTGCAGCTGCTCTTTGGGGATTTTTTTTTTTTTGGTCTGAGCACAGCATTCATTTTTGTACCTTCATTGCACACATGGATCGAGAAGCAACAGTCTTTTCAGGGACTGTTCTTGGGAACTAATTAGAGTCACAGCAGAGACAAACAAAATCAAAAGGCTGCCCTTTTATTTACATTACTCTGATCATTTGCTTTTTGGTTATTTTTGTACATCTTTCAATATGTGAATACAGGAGATGGCGACAAGTCACTTAATAATTGGGAAATACCCGTGAAATGCATGTGGTTCTGGTGTGGTCGTCTTCAGGCATTTGCTCTTTTCTCTTCTCCTCCACAACTTGCTGAAGGTGAATCTTAACCAAGATAAATTCAGCTTACTGGATGAAGGACGTTTCTTTTTGTCAAAGGAAGTTTAAGCTATTCAATCCAAACACCTGCCGTGCATACCTAGCAACATACTTCCGGTGCCATTTTCCCTCCTAATCTGTTGCTTCTCGTGCTATCAGCATAGCCAATCATTGTTCATTTTTTTTTTGGAATTATTATATGATCAATGTAAATCTAGGAGGGAAAGGACTGAAATATATCAGATAGTATCCTAATACAGCAGGTGGGATTGTAAAAATTATAGACATAGAATGTAAAACTCATTTATACATGATAATGATCCTGTTGATGATTATTGAACTTAATGAAATTCAGTTGCTGCATCCTAAATTATATGAATGCATATTTTAGTATATTTCACAGTTGCTTAACAATATTACATAGACAACGAAAATGGACTAATACTGACATACCTGAACACTCTCACAGTTCTGTAATTTTAATTTGCTTATTTCTAAAGAGTTTTATTTAAGAGAAATTTTCTTATAAGGGTTATGTCTCAACAAAATGTGCTTCAAAGGGATTGCTTTTTTCTAATTTGCTCTAGGGCTTGAGGACATAGTAAGTATTAAGCAAGGTTTGCTTTTAATAAGTGGTTAGTTCTCATCAAAATTGCCATTCTTTGAGAAAAAAAGAAAAAGTGTGTATTTGCACATAGGGAGACAATAATGTAAAATAATTTCCTCTGCATAGCATTATCTCTGTTGTTATAAGCCTGCAGTTATTGTTCAGAAAGTATAAGCCAGTTGTTTTATCAAGCGTAGTAGTAAACTTAAACCATAGTCTTTCCCGATTTTGCTAATATGGACAAAAACCTAAGCGTATATTTCTCCATATAGCTTCAACATCTATTTTATACTTGAAATCATAATTTTC
Organism: Neomonachus schauinslandi; assembly: GCF_002201575.2. Lineage (NCBI taxonomy): Eukaryota > Metazoa > Chordata > Mammalia > Carnivora > Phocidae > Neomonachus > Neomonachus schauinslandi. The sequence goes on along the minus strand of NC_058406.1, from coordinate 119,187,210 downwards.
ACAAGATCCCTGGCACATTCTGAGGAAAGTTATATAAAATAGTAACTTTTATTTATTATGATTTATTATGATTGTGGAATTTAGTGTCTTAAGCAACCATTTATTATACTCACAAATTTGGTTTTAAGACATTCAGTCAGGGCCTGTGGGGATGGCTTGCCTCTGTGCCATGATATCTGGGGTCTCAGCTGGAAGTCTCAAAGGCTGGAAAACAGGGCACCTGATGGCTCCCTCACACACAGGTCTGGCAGTTAATGCAGGCTGCTGGCTGAGACCTTAGCTGGTGCTGTCAATCAGAATTCCTTTAAGAAGCTTCATTGATTGGTCTAAGGGAGAACATTTAAAGATTAGAGGAGCCAGGTGAAAGTCATGCAACTTACTATGACCTAGCCCAGAGTTCACAAAGCACCGATTCTGTACCATTGTCCTTGTCAAGGCAACCATGGCCTGCCTACTTTCAAGGGTGGGAGGAGGGTTGACAGGTGACTAGCAAGGCTCTGGAAGAACTTGGGGGATATCTTTGCTTTCTCTGACTTTTGTTTTCCACTGGTTTCTATCATTGGTAATATTCTACATATAGTAGTTGCTGAGGTAGGAAAGACATTAGGATTCGAAGCCGATGGCCACAAAATTCTTGATATGTCTTTGGTGCAAAAAGGTGGTTTTATTAAAGCATGGGGACAGGACCTATGGGCAGAAAGAGCTGCACCGGGGTCATGAGGAGTAGCCCATTATATACTTTCAAGTTGGGAGGGGTTTAGAGATAGAGTAAGTCTCTAGGGAATTTGGAAGCAAGGTTTCCAGGACTTTGAGGGGGCTAGCTCTTGTTGGGAAAAGGTCATTCATTACCGTCTAATAAAACCTTAGTCATGAGACCCTTCAGACGTATATCAGTGGGCCATATGCTTGGGGGATGATTGCCAACACATATCTTGGAGGATTTAGAGATAAAGGAAGAGCTTCTAAAGGAATTGTTTATGTTGAAGTAGACTTACAGGATCCTGGAGTGGGGGCAGTTCAGGCTAGGATTGCCTTTTGCCCTTAGCAAAGTATTAACATCTAACATCGAGGCAGTTGAGTCCCTAGAGGAATGTCATTCTTCCTGTTTCAAGAACTTGTCCGTGGCTGTAGGTAGTAAGGAAATTTAATTTTTCTTCTGCCTTTGTTTCCCACATCAGTTGCTGTATGGATTAGCCTAGAAACAGTATAGTTCTTAACACATAGTGGTTGGAAATATCTAATTTTTATCATATCATATCATATCATTGAAACACTACCAAATTGTTACAAGAGGGTGAATGAAATAATCTCACTTGCTTTGACATGTTACTATAGAATTACTAATCCAGAACTCAAATATTAAATTATGTTAAGAAAGGATTGTCTGCAAGGAGGATAGCAATGGCTTTCCCATGTTGAATATTGTGCAGTGAGAACAAAACAATAGGACACCAAGCATAAATTGGTACACATTGTCTGACAACATATCTGAAGTCAAAGTTTCCCTTCGCTCCATGATGTCTGGGGTCTCAGCTGGAAGTCTCAAAGGCTAGAATGGAGTCCGACCAGAATCGGAGGATGGATTTTTGGCCTTGCATTAAGGAAAACATAGTGTTGATCAGAATGTAAATAATAAATGCAAAAACCCTGAAACTCATTTAAAATCATTCTTGTTTGAAGATTGGAAACAATAAGGTAATTCAAATTATAATTGATTCAGTAAATTATAAGTACATATAGTGAATTTATTTCTGACACATCCATAATAAATGTCATCCTATATATTATAGAACATTTCTGCAAATCATTAAGTTAATTTTGGGGGGAAAAAAGAAAACACAAAAACTCCATATTCTTTCAAACATGAATGATACATACCCTAGGGTAATATAAAGACTATATACTATGAGCCACAATCTAATCAAGTATTATTATACTTAATTTCACCTTCTCTAAAGATGGTATTTAAGATTACTTGTGCAAGAAAAAAAAGAAATATTGTGCAAAATAGCAAGTGCTATCAGTAATGTGAGTAAATTTCTCAATGTAATTATTTAAACATATAATACTCAGAATTACTGAGTATTTTACTCTGAGGTCATAGCTTTATAGAATGTTTTTTCCCCAAAGCATGCCAGTGTTCAGTACTAATTTAAATTTATCCTTTTCTTCTTGCCATTTGCAGCGACGTGGATGGAACTGGAGGGTGTTAATGCTGAGTGAAATAAGTCAATCAGAGAAAGACATGTCATATGATCTCACTGATACGAGGAATTCTTAATCTCAGGAAACAAACTGAGGGTTGCTGGAGTGGTGGGGGGTGGGAGGGATGGGGTGACTGGGTGATAGACATTGGGGAGGGTATGTGCTATGGTGAATTGTGTAAGACTGACGAATCACAGATCTGTACCTCTGAAACAAATAATACATTATATGTTAAAAAAAAGAAGAAGAAGAAGAAGATAGCAGGAAGGGAAAAATGAAGGGGGGGGGACAGGAGGGGGAGACGAACCATGAGAGACTATGGACTCTGAGAAACAAACTGAGAGTTCTAGAGGGGAAGGGGGTGGGGGGATGGGTTAGCCTGGTGATGGGTATTAAAGAGGGCACGTATTGAATGGAGCACTGGGTGTTATATGCAAACAATGAATCATGGAACACTACATCAAAAACTAATGATGTAATGTATGGTGATTAACATAACATAATAAAATAAAATTAAATAAATAAAATAAAATTTATCCTTTTCTTTCTAAATAGTGAAGCTACAAATCATTCTATAGAAGCAACAATTTTCAGCCCTAAAACTCAAAATAGACCTTTATTTTATATCAGATCACATTAGTGAAGATAACTGGGACCACAGAATAGTCTCTGTGCATAAAATGCCTGCCATAGAACACACTGGGGACTTTGATATCAGCTGTTTTATTTCCTGGGGCAAGCAAGTTCTGCATATTCTTGATTTGCCAAAGCTATCCTTTGCAGTCTTCTGCACACTCTCCTGAAGATGTGTCCCTTGGTGCTGGGGTTGCCAGCATCATGATGCCTTTCAGAATATCAGACTGTTATTGAATTGTGACTTTTGTAGTCTGTTACCAGGAACACAGAATACTATACTTATCAATGACTTTTTATTTTATGATGCAGGTACTCTGCTCAGTCACTAAATGCCATATGACCAATTGCTTCTATTGGACAGATAATGTACATGATAAGTATTGTTTTCAAGTCCTATTGCTTTTGCCCTTAAACACCAACCCTTCACAATTTTTACACAACTGCTGCTTTGATTTTTGCTTCTATCATTTCTTTCATCAGCTATGATTTGCTGTTTGTCCTCAGCTCTTACCTCCCCTCCCCCACCATCCATCCTTCGCATTATTTCCTGAACTATATTGTTCCTTGCCGAAAATTTATTATTGGCCCAATATTGTGGTCAAAAAAGATAGCTGGTAAGATTTGTCAGCAGGATGAAGTAAAAAAGGTAGCCCACCATCCTTTTTCCTGGCCCACCTACATGACCAAATGTTCTCACACTGTTCCTTCTTCTTCCTCCCTCTCCTTCTTCCTCCTTCCCTAGGCAGAAAGGATCAGGGCAGGAAGATTTTACAGGCTTTATTCTGCCACATGGAATCAATAACTGGTGGTTTTCATTTATTCAATTAGGAACCTACTATACTGTGCTAGTGCTGGGGAAATAAAAAAGAATACAAAATACAGAGCCTCTACTCTCTATATAGTAGTTAATTTCCAAATTAAGGAAGCAGGAGCTGGGTTGTGGGCTCTCTTGGAGGAGGTGGTAGTGACAGATGAGGTGGAGTTTGAAAGCCTAACAAGGATGACAAGATAATAGCAGATAATTTGTGTCCTCTTTCTTTTTTCTTTTTAAACCTGACAAGAGATTGATCAATTGTATGGATGTTTTCAAAGTATCAGCTTTTGGTTTCATTGATTTTTCTCTATTGTTTCCTTATTTTCAATTTCATTGATTCATGCTGTATTCTTAAAATTCTTATTTCCTTTCTTCTGCTTGCTTTAACTTTTGTTTGCTCTTCTTTTCTCTGTCCTCCTAAGGTGGAGAAGATTAGATTACTGGTTTTAAGTATTTCCTCTATTCCCATGTATGCATTCAGTGCTGTAAATGTCCTTCTAAGCATTACTGCTTTTGCTGTATCCCACAAATTTCCATGTTTAACTTTTAATTTGTTCAAAATATCTTTTAATTTTTCTTGAGACTGCTTGACCTGTGTGTTATTTAGAAGTGTGTTGGGTTAACATAATGCAACAGGGAAGCCATTAGACTGAGGTGGCTCTAATACCTGAGTAAATTGAAACCTATGCCCGAGTCAATGCACTTGTATCTGAGAAAACTTAAGAACAACCAATCACAAAAAAAAAAAAAAAAAGAACAACCAATCACAAACAGCCAACTGGACTTTCCCAAGTAAAGCAACTGCTTAAGCTGTAGCCAATCAAATGATTTTCTTGTTTTGCTCCCTTGTCTTTTCTATAAAAATCTCTTACCTAGTTCTTGTCAGTGAATCCCTCCTAAACACTTCTATTTGTCATTTGCCTGACTCAAATCAGTATATGTCCAACTAAACTGTTGAAAATTTTAATGTGCCTCAGTTTAGCTCTTAACAGTTCTTGACAAAATGCTTTCCCAGGGGCGCCTGGGTGGCTCAGTCATTAAGCGTCTGCCTTCGGCTCAGGTCATGATTCCAGGGTCCTGGGATCGAGCCCCACATCGGGCTCCCTGCTCAGCGGGAAGCCTGCTTCTCCCTCTCCCATTCCCCCTGCTTGTGTTCCCCTCTCTCGCTGTATCTCTCTCTGTCAAATAAATAAATAAAATCTTTAAAAAAAAAATGCTTTCCCAGCCACCTTCAGAGGAATCATGTAAATTACATAAGAGGAATGACTTGAAAAAGAAAAATGATGTCATTGACCCCGACTGGATTTGTAGGTGAAATGTACAGGTGAAGCATTTCATAGAAAAGAAAGCTCTTATGGGTAATGGTGTCACGTCAAAAAAAGGAAGATAAGGTTCTGTTGTTACCACTTTGAAAGATTCTTAAAGAAACAAAATATTAACAAAAAGCCGGTATATAAAAAGATCACAAACACTGTACATAACAAAAAGAAAACCAGTACCCAGTCAGAAACCTATATTTGCTAAAATGTATCATATTTGCACTAAACGTATGGATGGTGGTGTGCTATATTAGGACCAAATCTGGTTGTCGAGACCTGGAGATAAAGCCCATCTTCCCCCTTTACTGTATGTAAATTGTCATCTTACTTAGATTAGATTCTTTGGCATCTTCTTGGCATCTTACTTAGATTCTTTGAGTTGAAGTCCCTCATAGAATAAAGAATACAGTATTTACTTTGAAGGGTTGCTGTAAGACTAAAATAAAAAACATAAATATAAAATAATGTGTACAGAGTAGGCGATCAGTAAATGTCCCCCATCTCTCCTATCATAGCTTTTAGAAGGCTTTTGATCAAAGTTCATGATTAATAAGATAAACCTATAGAATGTCTTCATATTGATCTATTTCTGTGTACAACATTTTTAGGTATAATTGTACATATTCTGAATGCTTTAAGAATCTGACACATTGAAAATTGTCTAGAATCCTAAGGTAAAAATTCCACACCTCTGAAGAAAACCAAATAATGGAAAATTAGCCAATAATTTTAGTAATCATCAAGATGTCACTACAAGGTCAGGATAATTTCTTTGGAAAATTTACAATTTTCACTACATTTCTTTGTATCTTAAATGTGCCACATGAAACGTGATTTCATATTTACATGCTGTAGCTACTACTTGGAAGGAAAATGATCCATGTCATGTAATTTCCAAGGAAGCAGCAATAACTTAATTGTACCCTTGTTGATCTTAAAGTGTAGCATGAAAAACAGCCTTAGAGACTTCCGAAGATGCCCAAAGCACTCCTAGAGAGAGCAATAGAGACATCAGGAGAATCTAGCTGTGAATGTATTCCAAAAAGCTATTTACATGTTAAGGGACAGGATTTAGTTAATAGTGTTACAGCTGTGAGGTTAATGTGCAGATCTGAGATTCTATCACAAAGGACCATTATATGAACTTAATATGCCACTTAGTCCCCCAGTTTCCTCTTTTATAGTAACGCATGATAATGAACATACATCTGAAAGTACTTGATGAGTGTTGTGATGGCTGTTAATAATAACAGCAATGATGAACATGATGATGACTACCATTTATTAAATGATCAAAATATGCTGGGTCCTTTCCTTACTAAGCACTTTCTATACATCATCTCCTTTGATTCTCCCAGCAACCCAATTAAATTGATGCTATTATCTCTATCTTGAAGAAAAGGAAACTAAGGCTTTAGTAGATAGAGTAATTTTCTAGGGAGGGTCCATTTGGTTAAATACCCAATCATCATTCCTCATTGTGCCCATAAACTTATTCCTTGCCAAAGAACATCAGGTTTTTTTTGTTGTTCAAGCATGAAAACACCTGAAGATGTCCTTCTCCAGCTGCAGGGACTAAAAACTGAGCAGTCTCATTCCAGCACATTCCTTCATCCCCTTGGGATTGACTGAGAAGTGAGCTTGAACACATGTCTCCAAAAGAACTACTAAGGTTACTTTTGCTGCATGACTTGTGAGAAAATTTTCTCATTTTTTTTATTATGTTAGTCACCATACATTTTTTAAAGCAAACAAATAAACAAAAACAAATGTTATATCTTCTGGGATTTGGGTGTTATGAGGATGTAAAACCTAGATCTACTATCAGCATCTTGATACTACAAGATGAATGAATGTGAAGTCAAAGGCCTCAAGCCATCCCCCACCCAACACCCCAATACCAATTCCTCTTACCCTGCTCTATTTTTTCCATAGAAATCATCATTTTTTAGCATACTATCTAATTTCCTATTATATTGTGTTTATATATGTTATGCATTTTTATATTCCTTGTTTATATATGTTAGCATATATTATTATTATATTCATTGTATATAGCTTCACTCCTGGCAACAGTGCAAGTTCCACAAGAGCAGGGGTTTTATGTTTGTGTCACTAATATATCCTGAGTACCTAGAACAGTGTCTGTCACAGGGAAAGCTCTGCTGAAGACAGAGAGTGGAAACGAGAAAAACCTAGATCACTGAGCTGCTGAACTGACCAATCATCTTACTGCAGACTTCCTGTTTTGTGAATAATACGTTCCATTGAAATCAGAATTGTTTGAGTCTGGGCACTGCTTTACTCAGAGTCTAAAAACCTCAAAAAATAATACACATATCAAGTTTTCCTGCTAGAAAAGATCAAAAATGAGATTCAAATGCATGTCTGCCTGACACTCAAGACCATATTTTTTTTTTTTTTTTAAGATTTTATTTATTTATTTGACAGAGAGAGACACAGCGAGAGAGGGAGCACAAGCAGGGGGAGTGGGAGAGGGAGAAGCAGGCTCCCCGAGGAGCAGGGAGCCCGATGCGGGACTCGATCCCAGGACCCTGGGATCATGACCTGAGCTGAAGGCAGTCGCTTAACCAACTGAGCCACCCAGGCACCCTCAAGACCATATTTTTTACCAGCATGCTATACTGCATTATAGACATATTAATAGGAGATGCTATAAGATCACCTTGAAGTAGGAGAAGGAGGTAGAGTGAAGTAATTATTCCACAAACTATTGACCTACTGTGTGTTAGGCATTGGAATGGACACTGGGAATGCAAGGGTACTTTGAACTTGCTCTTCATCCTAAGACTAAGCAGGATGGTATACAATGGACTTGGGGGAAACATGAAGTAACCTACCTCTATCAGTTAGGATGCTTTTAACAGTGAACAACAGAAAATCCCAATTGAATTTATCTGCTCAAACTGTGTAATTGATCATTTTGTTTAATAAGGAATCTGGATGCTGGTGGTTTCAGGATTGCTCAGTTCAGAGATGCAATAAATATTATTCAGGACACAGGTTCTTTCTGTCTTCCTGCTCTTTCACCCTTAACCAGCTGTTTTCCTCATTATCTCAAAGTGGCTTAGTAGCTCCAGCCATCACATCTTCCCCCACGTTGATGTCAAGTAGCAGGAAAAAATAATGAACTTTCTATTTTTCCAGCTTTACTGAGGTAATATTGACAAATGAAATAGTAAGATATTTAAGTTGCACAACATGATACTTTGATATAAATATACATATACATTGTGAAAGGATTCTATCACCTCACTTTGCTTTTATTTATTTTTTGGTGAGAACATTTATCTTAGCAAATTTCAGTTATACAATATATATTATCAACTATAGTCACCATGTTATACTTTAGATCTTTAGACTTTATTCATCTTTTTTTTTTTTTTTTTGGAGAGAGAGGGTGAGTGTGGGGAGGAGCATAGAGGAAGGGGCAGAAGGGGCAGAAGGAGAAGGAAATTCAAGCAGACTTCCCTCTGAGCATAGAGCCTGTCGCGGGGCTTGATCCCACAACTTGGAGACCATGACAAAAGCTGAAACCAAGAGTCAGTTGCTCAGCTGACTGAGCCACTTTCATCTTATAATTGAAAGTTTGTACTTTTTTAGACCAACCTCTCCCTGTTTCCCCCACTCCTAGCCTGGCAACCAGTCTTCCACTGTTTTCTATGACTTCAGCTTCTTTCTTCCTCCCTCCCTTCCTTCTTTTCTTTTCTTTTCTTTCTTTCTTTTTTTCCCTCTCTCTCTTTTTTTAAGATTCCACATATAAGTGATACTATGCAGTATTTGTCTTTGTCTGGTTTATTTCACTTAGCATAATGCCTTCCAGTTTCATCTCTGTTTCATCGTCTTCTGTCAGAAATGACGGTATTTCCTTATTTTTTAAGGGTGAATAATATTTCTGTGTGTGTGTGTGTGTGTGTACTACATTTTATTTATCCATTCATCTATCAGCTGACAATTAGGTTGCTTCTAGGGAATTGTTCCATGTGTAGCCATGCATTCAGTGTGTTCATGAGAAGAGGGGAGCTGAGGAGTCTCCTATGTTGCCATCTTGGTCAATTACCCACTCTTTAAGAGCTAAGGAAACTTCCCTAAAATACTCCCTATGCAAATTTATTATGTTTCATTGGCTAGATTTGGATCATATGCACATCCCTAAGCCAGGCAAAGGGAATATAATAACCATGATTACCTTGAAAAAAAAAGACAGACTCATGCCCTGAATCTGCAGAGGTTTACCAGGGGTATGCATTTTATGTAGAACAAGGGCACATAGTAGAGGGCTGATATCTGAAAAAATCAAAGTACTCTTAGTAAGAAAGGAAAGAGGGGATGGCTATTGAGTGGACATCAAGTGTTTCTGACTTTGGTTTAGTTCTCATGTTATATGATACCTCATGGGTATTTGACAAAGTCATTCAAATCCTTTCCTGGAGTTCTATGGAACAACTTTCTGTCAATCATTTCCTAATTACTGTAGAAGTTAAATATAATGAACATAAAACAACATATCCACATATTTTTTTGAGGTATTATGGCTACAAAAAAGAAAAAAAACAAAACAAAAAAAAACAAAGCTTAGTTGCTTAAAATAGCAATACTTATTTCCCTTTCAATCTGCATCCTGAGCAAGGCTCAATAGGAATAGTTTGTTTTACTGTGTGCAGGCTAGGGACACTTGGAGCTCTGGGGCTGGGATCACTTGTGACTTACACATGTGGCACGTGGGCTGAGAAGACCAGCAGCTGGGGCACCTTGGGCATCTCTGCCATTCTCTATATTATCTCACCGTACAATCTCTCAAACTGTGGGCTTAGAGATTCCAAGGTGTGTCTGCTGAGAGAGAAATAGAGAACTAGGAAGAAGTTTTATTGGCTTTTAAATTTGGCCTCAGGTGTTATATAGTGTTGCTTTCACCTAGTCCTTGCATCCCCACACATAGGAGGAAGGAACACAGAATTCAGGTCTTGTGAGGAGTGTCAACATCACATCCAAAAAAGAACATGTGGAATGAGACATATTAGAGCACAGATATTTCTGTGTATTTTTAGAACATTATTGGTGATATTATTGTAAAGATTATTTGCATAAGAAAATAGAAAACATTATAGAGAGTTTAATAGAAGAGATACATAGATAAAATCTATGATATATTAAAGTACTTACAAAACTAAATTAGTTAACATAGTAGTGATGGCATAATATATAACAAATCAATGAAACCAAATAGATATCTTAGGAAAAGGCCCTAAAAAACTTACTGTATCATTTTAGAAAGTGTGACAAACCAATGGGAAGACTGCTAAGTAAATATTGTTCATACAATTGCAAAATTAAACTGTAGAGGAGTTAAGCAGAACCAAACAAAACCTTATATTACCTAAAGGTAAAATGTTAAAAATACACAAACAATTAGCAGATATTAAAAAATGAGCTGTTTATTTAGTATGTAGGAAAATAGTCAACCATACACATAAGCAAAGGAACTCCCAGCCCCACATGCAAACAGTACGTATTAGAAAGCAAATCAATTGTGTTGATATCAGTTAGGTCAGTATCAGGTAACATAGACTTAGAGCAAAAGAATTATCAGCTATAACATGGAAATTGAATACTAATAAAAGAGTCAGGAACACAAAACATTCAGGAATCTATATTCACCTGATAAACAGAGCTTTAAAATCATGTGGCAAAGATTGACAGAAGAGAAAATTCTACAAACATTGTTAAAAATCATAACACATCTCTTTCAGTAATTGATAGAATTAGACACACACAAATCAGTAAAGACAAAGATGATTTGAGCAATATTATGCCACTGTCAAGACCTAATTGATATTTATAGAGCAATGCATGCAACAATTGAAGATTACATATTTTTGCAAGTGTGCATAGCATACTTACCAAGATAAACTATATGCTGGCCCCTAAAAATACTTTCTTTTTTAAAAATTTAATTGCAATATAGCTTCAGGTATACACTATATTGTATACCTGATATCTGTATCAAGATAAGTGTACTAAAAACATTTTCAATAAATTTCAAAGAATTAAAATTTTAAAAAACCCCTTTTTGTTACTACCAAAGTAGCAAAGATAAGAAATCATTATAATAGTAAATTTGGAAGCAACATAACTGGTGAAAAATAGTGAAATAGTTAAGAAAAGTATTTACTTGATTATTACAAAATGTTTAAAAACATTTGGAGTTTATAACAATATGAGAAATGTTTGCATTTTGTAAAATGAAAAAAAGTATATAAATTTTACCTACAATATGATCACCAGAATTGAAAAGCTTAGTATAGATGACACTTAGTATAGATGACAGTATAGATGGACACTTCTGGTTATGACTTGTTAACCGGTTCTGGAATTGTCCTTTTGATGAAAATAACAGCACAACTGGAAAAAATATATATATATATAATAACTGTTTTCAGGCATTGAACATCAGGCAGCTCAGGAATGTGAATCTTGAAAGAAGAAAAATACACAATGTGATATATAAGATAGATCACCCTGGCTTTCCAACTGGAGACACTTTCCCACTGTGTCCTACAGAATGGAGCAAGGTCAGATATTTGGGTTGTTGAAATGTTGGAAATATACGTGGTGGTACCTGAGGAAAGAGAGGGGAGCTGTAAGATGGTAAGGAGGAGAGAACCAAATGGCGGGGGGAGGGGAGCAATTACAGTGATGACAAATGGGATCTTTTGGGGGAAAAAATGACCAGTGATAAACTTCCTGTGAAGGAGATGGTCAAGGCTCACTGAATCTAATGCTCAAGTCAAGTTCTTACTCACAATGTGCTCTTCTGTCATTTATTTTTTTTATCACAAGTCTTCAATAAGTGTCTGCTATGCACAGCAGTCCTGTGTGTGTGGTTCTGACAGAACAAAAGTGGGTGGAAGAGGGAGAAACTGGAGGTGATACTGAAGAATTTAGCAACAGTAGAGAAACAGGTTATATGTTGCCAATTCTATAGGACACACCTTCTCTAGTCTAATTTGCCGATCTATCTCAAATCTATGTTACGTAGAAGTAAATAAATTCAAATTACAAGATGCAAAATGTGTTGAAATACAACACAAAACTTAATGGATATAATAATTTTATTCATAAAACCTGAAATTATTTTCTAATCTGCATGTGATAGAAGACAGCTGGGCAATTATTAAATAACAACACATTATTAAAGGGAAATATTAGCTTAGAGATATTGAACTTAGGGTGGGAAATTCACTGTATGGTTCACTAACACATTCACTGATGCAAGTAGTGACAGTTTATAACTGTACCATGATTATAATATAGAACTAACAGAAACCACCTCTCAGGGATTCTAGAGGAAATCCTCTGGGGGTTTCTTGCTGCTTCACTCAATCAAATGCCCTTCATACAAAAAGGTCTCACTGGAGTCTTTGTTAGACGGATTCTATAAGAATCTGTGCTGGCTAAGGCAGATTTGCTAAGATGTAAACCACGAGGGCCAGCAGAGGCTCTTCATGGTACCTAGAAAGCTTCAGGAGTGACTTAGAACAACAGCATGTATTTGACAACTGTAATTGGAAACTAGAAGTTTAAAAATAGATACACGGCTTTTTATTTAATTATACCATTTAGGTTCTTCTTTACAATGACAAATTATGTTGTATACAAGAAAATATTTAAATCACTTAAATAAAAATTCAACACAAGCTGCTCTTATATTTGCATGGCAATCCATACTGCTTCCACAGGAACCATGAATATCATGCGCTCTACTGACCCATTTGTGCTAGACAGACTGACATATAAGGGTGCGTCTGGGCTACTGTCTATCTGATCAAGAATTAGAAATATGAATCACCACAGTAAAAATACCCAGTTGTTCGTAAATAAATCTTCTACCTAAACATGCAGAGATGCCATCCTATGTAATATGCATACTTTTCATAATTTATTCTAACTGTGACAGCAATTTGCCATCCATATTGCTGTGTTGACATTCTTATTCAATTCCTTTCCCTGCTTTAATAACAAGAATGTGTAAAACAATGTATCACTTACCCATTTGGAGCCATGGTCATGCTGATATGAATTCACTGAAAAATGTGCATGAACAGGGCACCTGAGTGGCTCAGTTGGTGAAGCATCTACCTTCAGCTCAGGTCATTATCTCAGGTCCTGGGATGGAGCCCCACATTGGGCTCTTTGCTCAATGGGGAGTCTGCTTCTCCCTCTCCCTCTGCCCCTCTTACCCCCACCCCCCTCATACTTGTACTCTCTCTCTCTCTCCCTCTCTCTCTCAAATAAATAAAATCTTTAAAAAAAATGTGCATGGGGACGTCTGGGTGGCTCAGGTGTTAAGTGTCTGCCTTCAGCTCAGGTCATGATCCCAGGATCCTGGGATCGAGCCCCATATCAGGCTCCCTGCTCAGCGGGAAGCCTGCTTCTCCCTCTCCCACACCCCCTGCTTGTATTCCCTCTCTCGCTGTGTCTCTCTCCGTCAAATAAATAAAATCTTAAAAAAAAAAAATGCATGAAGATACCTGGGAGGCAAGTCCCACTTTAGCATGAAAAAACTAAAACATGGGACTGCTGTTTTGAAGTTTTATTATATTTACATATTTCCAGCGTCATTATTTATTATTTAGATCAGCATTTTCTTTATCATATCAGTTCAATTGCTACATTAACAATAATGTGTGCTATAATTTTTAACTGTGGTTTTTTCAAACTAATAGATGATAAACTACAATAAACAGCATGATAAACTTACTTCAGAGAGATTACCTACGTCCAAATCAAAAGAGATAATAAAAACATTCCACGGGCACCTGGGTGGCTCAGTTGGTTAAGCGACTGCCTTCAGCTCAGGTCATGATCCTGGAGTCCCAGGATTGAGCCCCACATCAGGCTTCCTCCTCAGCAGGGAGTCTGCTTCTCCCTCTGACCCTCCCCCCTCTCATGCTGTCTCTCTCTCTCTCTCATTCTCTCTCTCAAATAAATAAATAAAATCTTTTTTTTTTGAAGATTTTATTTATTTATTTATTTGAGAGAGAGATCGCGAGAGCAGGAACACAAGCAGGGGGAGTGAGAGAGGGAGAAGCAGGCTTCCCGTGGAGCAGGGAGCCCGAATAAATAAAATCTTTTTAAAAATAATAAATAAATAAATAAAAACAGTCCACATGCATCAAAGCAAAGTTCACACTGTACACAAGACAAAAAATAAAAGGAGAAAGAAGAAAAATGTGGGGATGAAAGGCATATATACAAAACAGGTCAATAGTCAAAATGTCAATAAGTTTGAATCTTCTGGGAAGAAAGAGACAGGGTGTGCTCAGAAAAGTATGCTGTTTATAAGGTCCACTAAGACCTTTAAACTTCAAAGTTTCTACTTTCAGTACTTGTCAGTAAAGTTATATTAATTTTTAAAGTGTTTTACTGGCCTGAAACTATGACTTTATCCTGAATGCTCACTTGATTAGTGTTTTCTGAGGATTCTCCTGTTATAATACCATTATGCAAATTTTTACGAGGCCACCCATGATATCAAAATGCATTATACTAATAAACTGTCAGGACTGGAGATAGTCAATGACAGCATTTCCACAGTCCAGATAGAAATCAAGTTCTAGGGCGCCTGGGTGGCTCAGTTGGTTAAGCGACTGCCTTCGGCTCAGGTCATGATCCTGGAGTCCCGGGATCGAGTCCCGCATCGGGCTCCCTGCTCGGCAGGGAGTCTGCTTCTCCCTCTGACCCTCCCCCCTCTCATGTGCTCTCTCTCATTCTCTCTCTCTCAAATAAATAAATAAAATCTTTAAAAAAAAAAAAGAAATCAAGTTCTAAAAACAGATATTTGGACTTAAGTAAATAAAGCTGGGTTTTTTGTGTTTTGTTTTGGGGTGTTTTTTTGGTCGCTTTTATAAAAGTGGAAAATATGCTTTCTGTGGATCATATGGTGAAAAATATTAACTAAAATTTAGAGGCCATGGAATTTTAACGAATAGGCTTAGGATGAATAAATTAACACAAATGTCCATAATGAAGGAAAGGCTTCTAATCAAACCAACCCAGCAACCTATAAATCTTTTGACATCATAAATTAGTTTTTATTAATGACTCTTTTTGTGTTAGAGAAAACCTTAAATACTAGAGAGGAATGGTTATCTTTAACTTAACTGGTAAGCCCTAGATTGAAATCTTAGGGCTCACCAGCCACTTTTAGATTCAGATAAAGGGACTGTGCCCCCGAGAACTTAATTATAGCTTGGATGACTGAAAATGATAATTTCCTTGGAAAACTGTCACTGCATTAAATACAATAGTTCTCTCATTTATTTTACTTTATCAGAAAAGTCCATGAATTCTTGCTTTCCTTAATTTTCACTGTGTAGGCACGTGGATTCTATAAGTGTTCTAGCCATTGTGATAATAAATGAATTTTAAGTGATGTAAAATTATAAAGAATATTATATTTGTTTTAAAAATTAAAAATTAAAAAATTAAAAAGAATATTTTATTTGCTTTATTGTATTTATTTCTTTAAGTTATTTTATACTCTACTCATTATTAGAATTGTGAATTGTAGGCAGTGCCTATTCATAATTACAGTCATTATTCTCAGAGGCTCATCATAGCCACAAAATTTAATTTATATTCCCTGTGCTTTTTGTCACTTATTTTTTTTTTTAATGTGTAGTTCCCAGTTTGGTTAAGTTAGATGTCATACCTCTCATTTTACCTTCAAAGTGAAGGTTTTCCTGGTACAACTTACTTTTAAAAGACCATAAGCTGTAAAAATAACACAGGCTCCTAACCCTGGAGGTTTGAAAAAAATGGGTCATGTAAATAGAAAGTTAAGAATAGGTTGGGAAGACTTTGCGGTTCACTTCCAGATGGACACGAAAAGCTGGACAAACTGTAAATCCAGATTTTTACTGCATCAGAAAACTGAGGTTTCAGGCACATTCAGAGAGAGAACCGAGATTGGACTACTTGGAGCCGAAGCTGCTGGCCCCATAAGCTCATAGGAACACTTAAATGGTGGAGCCACAGTTTTAGGGGGCTCCCACACTTCCAAGGACTTTTCCTCCAGGAAACCCACCAGGTCTTCATGTGAAGATTTGAGAATGACCCTTTAGAGCTTCCTCAGAGGATAGGGAGTAAGGAAGAAGAGCCACTGTGAGATGTGCCCAGAGCGTTTTCAATATTAAGGAAGTCCACCCTGGAGGAAAGGACTTTACCAGAGCCTTATTCCAGCTTGGGGAAGAGGATTCCCCCCAATTCTATCCCCCTCCAGAAGGAAGAAACAGCAGAGGTCAGGACTTCAAGATAAGACTGGGAACCAGGGACAGGAGGAGGCAATAGGAGGACGTGGCGGGGGGCGGGGGGGCAACAAAATAGCAGAAATACTGTGAGGTCACAGTCCTGAGATAGTCCCACTGAATGACTTAGATGTAATTGGAATATTATAAACACTTCCCCTCCCCAACACCTTACCACCATAGCAATAGCTTTCTAGTATAATAACAGAGGATTACAGCTAAAAGAACTGTAAGACACAGACTCTCAGAGATGGATTACAAGGAGGGGGCCAAAATCAAGAGAAGAGACAAAGACACTAAAGGAGTTCAAAGCCTCTGCTAACTATATCTACAACAAATGTTAAACACGGCTTAATCCCAGCCAGATTGATAGAAATTCTCCAATGAAAGGTCTATTTACCTCAATTCCTATTATGTGATAATGTTGTGTCCAGTTTAAAAAAAAAATCACAAGGCATGCAACAGACAAGAGAAACTACTCTCTGAAGAGACTCGGCGATCATCAGAAGTAGACTCAGATATAACATAGATGTGGGAACCATCGAACAGAGAATTTAAAAGAACCAAGACAGGGGCGTCTGTGTGGCTCAGTCAGTTAAGCATCTGACTCTTGATTTCAGCTCAGGTCATGATTTCAGGGTCCTGGGATCCAGCCCTGTAGCGGGCCCTGAGCTCAGCAGGGAGTCTCCTTGAGATTCTCCCCCCACCCACTCTCTCTCTTTAAAATAAATAAATAAATCTTTTAAAAACTAAAATAAAATAACCATGGTTAATATGTTAAAGGCTATAATAGTAAAAGTAGCATACAAGAATAGATGAGTAAGGGGGCGGAGCAAGATGGCGGAGGAGTAGGAGACCTGGACTTCGTCTCCTCTTAGGAATTCAGCTGGATAGGGATCAAACCAATCTGAACACCTACGAACTCAACAGGAGATCGAAGAAAAGAAGAGCAACAACTCTCTGAACAGAAAAGCGACCACTTTCTGGAAGGTAGGACGTGCAGAGAAGTGAATCCGAGGCCATATTCGGGAGGATAGACGGCGGGGGAGGGGCCTCCGGCGGCCACTTCTGGCAAGTGATAGAACCACGGAGCACAAAATCGGAACTTTTAGAAGTCTGCTCCACTGAGGGACGTCACTCCGGTGGCTAAGCGGGGGGTGGAACCCTCATGGGACAGTGTGGTCTCAGGACCCTCGGGGTCACAGAAAGACCGGGGGTGCCTGAGTGTGGCAGAGCTCCCAGGTATCAGAGCAGGGAAGCCGGCTGCAGAGACAGAGCCCAGGTGCGGGCTCTCAGCTCGGGGTTGCCATAAACCGTGAACCGGGGCACAGTCAGGCCACTGCTCCTCCAGCAGGGACCCAACAAGCGGCAGATCTGGGGAGACTCACCTTCCTCCCCCAGGAGGAGCAGTGTGGGAGCTCACCGCAGGGATCTGCTGGGTTTGGAGACTCCACACGGGGTCGGGTGCCAGAGATAGAAATGCTCGGTCACAGGCTGGGTGAGCATGGAGTGTGGCCGGAGACCGGGGAGACGGGAGTGACTGACAGCTTTTCTCTGGGGACTCACTGAGGAGCGGGGCCCCAAGTTCTCAGCTCCTCTGTGGTGGAGATTAGGAGGCCGACATTTTCACTCTCGTCCTCCAAAGCTGTACGGAAAGGTTGAAGGGAACAAAAGCTCCAGAGAGCAAACCCGAGCAGATTACTTAGCCCAGACCCGGCAAGGGCGGGGCAATTCCGCCTCCGGCAAAGACTTTTGGAAACCACGGCAACAGTCCCCTCCCCCAGAAGATCAGCGAGAACAGCCAGCCAACACCAAGTTTACTGATCAATGAGAATGGCAGAACTCCAGCGCTAGGGGAATACTGCACATAGAATTCATGGCTTTTTTGCCATGATTCTTTAGTCTTTCAAAGTTAATTTTTTTTTAACTTTTTTTTTTGAATTTTTCTTTTTCCCTTTTTCAACCAACATCTTATCAATCCCTTTTTTAAAAACATTTTTATTTTTCATTTTTAGAGTCATATTCTATCCCTTCATAGTAGTTACCCATATTTTTGGAATATATATATAAGTTGTTCTCTCTTTAAAATTTTGAGATAGTTTCTTCTAACAGATCAAAATATACCCTAAAGCTCTATTGTATGGTTTTTTTCTACTCCCCTGCCTGATCACATTCTTTCCCTTTTTTTTCTCTTTTTTTTTCTAAATCCTCTTCTTCCTTTTTTCAAACAACTTCTTATCAATTGCTTTTATAAAATTTTTTATAATTTCCATCTTTACAGTCATATTCCATCCCTTCATCATATCAACCCTTATTTTTGTACATATATAAGTTTTCCTTTCTTTAAAATTTTGGGAAGCACTTTTTTCTAACAGACCAAATACACCCAAAATCTAGTGTGTGGCACTGATCTATATACCAGCCTGATCATATTTGATCACATTCTGTTTTGTTTTGTTCTGTTTTGGTTTGTTTTTATCTTTATCTTTTTCTTTTCCTTCTTTTTTTGTTTTTCTTTTTTCTCTCTTTCCCTTTCTTTTCCCACTGCTTCAGGTCTTTTCTGATTTGTTTAGAGTATATGTTCTGGGAACGTTGTTACCCTGTTAGCATTTTGTTCTCTCATTAGTCTATTCTCCTCTGGACAAAATGATAAGATGGAAAAAATCACCTCAACAAAAAGAACAAGAGGTAGTACCTACTGCCAGGGACCTACTCAATACGGACATTAGTACGATGTCAGATCTAGAGTTCAGAATCATCACTTTAAAGATACTAGCTGGGCTTGAAAAAAGCATGGAAGTTATTAGAGAAACCCTTTCTGGAGAAGTAAAAGAACTAAAATCTAACCAAGTAGAAATCAAAAAGGCTATTAATGAGGTGCAATCAAATATGGGCGTGCTAACTGCTAGGATAAATGAGGCAGAAGAGAGAATCAGTGATATAGAAGATCAAATGATGGAGAATAAAGAAGCTGAGAAAAAGAGAGATAAACAACTACTGCATCACGAGGGCAGAATTCGAGAGTTAAGCGATACCATAAGACGAAACAACATTAGAATAATTGGGATCCCAGAAGAAGAAGAAAGAGAGAGAGGGGCAGAAGGTATAATGGAGCAAATTATAGCAGAGAACTTCCCTAATTTGGGAAAGGAAACAGGCATGAAAATCCAGGAAGCACAGAGAACCCCTCTCAAAATCAATAAAAATAGGTCAACACCCCGACATCTAATAGTAAAACTTACGAGTCTCAGAGACAAAGAGAAAATCCTGAAAGCAGCCCGGGAGAAGAGATATGTAACCTACAATGGTAGAAACATTAGATTGGCAACAGACCTATCCACAGAGACCTGGCAGGCCAGAAAGGACTGGCAGGATATATTCAGAGCACTAAATGAGAAGAATATGTAGCCAAAAATACTATATCCAGCTACGCTGTCATTGAAAATAGAAGGAGAGAGAAAAAGCTTCCAGGAAAACAAAAACTAAAGGAATTTGCAAACACAAAACCAGCCCTACAGGAAATCTTGAAAGGGGTCCTATAAGCAAAGAGAGGGCCTAAAAGCAACATAGACCAGAAAGGAACACAGACAATATAGGGTAACAGTCACCTTACACGCAATACAATGGCACTAAATTCCTATCTTTCAATAGTTACCCTGAATGTAAATGGGCACAATGCCCCAATCAAAAGACACATGCTATCAGACTGGATTAAAAAACAAGACCCATCGATATGCTATCTGCAAGAGACTCATTTTAGAACCAAAGACACCCCCAGATTGAAAGTGAGGGGGTGGAAAACCATTTACCATGCTAATGGACACCAAAAGAAAGCTGGAGTGGCAATCATTATATCAGACAAATTAGATTTTAAACCAAAGACTGTAATAAGAGATGAGGAAGTACACTGTATCCTACTTAAAGGGTCTATCCAACAAGAAGATCTAACAATTGTAAACATCTATGCCCCTAACATGGGAGCAGCCAATTATATAAGGCAATTAATAACAAAAGCAAAGAAACACATCGACAAGAATACAATAATAATGGGGGACTTTAACACCCCCCTCACTGAAATGGACAGATCGTCTAAGCAAAAGATCAGCAAGGAAATAAAGACTTTAAATGACACACTGGACCAAATGGACTTCACAGACATATTCAGAACATTCCATCCCAAAGCAACAGAATACACACTCTTGTCTAGTGCCCATGGAACATTCTCCAGAATCGATCACATCCTAGGTCATAAATCAGGTCTCAACCGGTACCAAAAGATTGGGATCATTCCCTGCCTATTTTCAGACCACAATGCTTTGAAACTAGAACTCAATCACAAGAGGAAAGTCGGAAAGAACTCAAATACCTGGAGGCTAAAGAGCATCCTACTGAAGAATGAATGGGTCAACCAGGAAATTAAAGAAGAATTAAAAAAATTCATGAAAACCAATGAAAATGAAAACACAACTATTCAAAATCTTTGGGATGCAGCAAAGGCGGTCCTAAGAGGAAAGTATATAGCAATACAAGCCTTTCTCAAGAAACAAGAAAGGTCTCAAGTACACAACCTAACCCTCCACCTAAAGGAGCTGGAGAAAGAACAGCAAATAAAGCCTAAACCCAGCAGGAGAAGAGAAATAATAAAGATCAGAGCAGAAACCAATGAAAAAGAAACTAAAAGAACAGTAGAACAGATCAACGAAACTAGGAGCTGGTTCTTTGAAAGAATTAACAAGATTGATAAACCCCTGGCCAGACTTATCAAAAAGAGAAGAGAAATGACCCAAATCAACAAAATCATGAATGAAAGAGGAGAGATCACAACCAACACCAAAGAAATACAAACAATTATAAGAACATATTATGAGCAACTCTATGCCAGCAAATTAGATAACCTGGAAGAAATGGATGCATTCCTAGAGATGTATCAACTACCAAAACTGAACCAGGAAGAAATAGAAAACCTGAACAGACCTATAACCACTAAGGAAATTGAAGCAGTCATCAAAAATCTCCCCAAAAACAAAAGCCCAGGGCCAGATGGCTTCCCAGGGGAATTCTACCAAACATTTCAAGAAGAATTAATACCCATTCTTCTGAAACTGTTCCAAAAAATAGACATGGAAGGAAAACTTCCAAACTCATTTTATGAGGCCACCATTACCTTGATCCCAAAACCAAAGACCCCATCAAAAAGGAGAACTACAGACCAATATCCCTGATGAACATGGATGCAAAAATTCTCACCAAAATACTAGCCAATAGGATCCAACAGTACATTAAAAGGATTATCACCACGACCAAGTGGGATTTATCCCTAGGCTGCAAGGTTGGTTCAACATCCGCAAATCAATTAACGTGATACAATACATTAACAAAGAAAGAACAAGAATCATCTGATCCTCTCAATAGATGCAGAAAAAGCATTTGACAAAGTACAGCATCCTTTCTTGATCAAAACTCTTCAGAGTATAGGCATAGAGGGTACATACCTCAATAGCATAAAAGCCATCTATGAAAAACCTACAGCAAATATCATTCTCAATGGGGAAAAACTGAGAGCTTTCCCCCTAAGGTCAGGAATGCGGCAGGGATGTCCACTATCACCACTGCTATTCAACATAGTATTAGAAGTCCTAGCCACAGCAATCAGACAACAAAAAGAAATCAAAGGCATCCAAATTGGCAAAGAAGAAGTCAAACTCTCACTCTTTGCAGATGATATGATACTTTATGTGGAAAACCCCAAAAACTCCACCCCCAAACTGCTAGAACTCATACAGGAATTCAGTAAAGTGGCAGGATATAAAATCAATGCACAGAAGTCAGTAGCATTCCTATACACCAACAACAAGACAGAAGAAAGAGAAATTAAGGAGTCGATCCCATTTACAATTGCACCCAAAACCATAAGATACCTAGGCATAAATCTAACCAAAGAGGCAAAGGATCTGTACTCAGAAAACTATAAAATACTCATGAAAGAAATTGAGGAAGACACAAAGAAATGGAAAAATGTTCCATGCTCATGGATTGGAAGAACAAATATTGTGAAGATGTCAATGCTACCTAGAGCAATCTACACATTCAATGCAATCCTCATCAAAATACCATCCACTTTTTTCAAAGAAATGGAAAAAATAATCCTAAAATTTGTATGGAACCAGAAAAGACCCCGCATAGCCAGAGGAATGTTGAAAAAGAAAAGCAAAGCCGGCGGCATCACAATTCCGGACTTCAAGCTCTATTACAAAGCTGTCATCATCAAGACAGTATGGTACTGGCACAAAAACAGACACATAGATCAATGGAACAGACTAGAGAGCCCAGAAAGGGACCCTCAACTCTATGGTCAACTGATCTTTGACAAAGCAGGAAAGA